>NC_133357.1:23308269-23445769 GCF_030506205.2 Paramisgurnus dabryanus
TGGCTCAGTATAGAAAGCTTGTATTGGCTTATTCAGTGCTTTCTACTGTTTCAAGTAATTAATCACCCTCAAAACCAAAACCATTGTGCTGTTGTCTGTTTAGTAATACATATTGTTTTGATGTAGGTTTCTTTTGGGAATTTCCATTGGTGGGCCAACTACAGCTAGAAAAAATTGTGTATTGAGTGCAGAAAATCTGAACTAGACTTGAAACACTTTTTTCAGAAGGCGTAAAGGGCCGTTCACATTATAACAATAACTGGTTTTAAAAGCATTTAAATATAAGAGAATAGCTGAGTTCACACCACAACTATAATGATAAACATACAATGAACAATACATTCTTGGCGATATTTAAACCATTGACATTCCATCAAATCTATTTGAATGTCAAGTGCACTCGCACTCAAATGACAGATGAAACAGTGGAAAAGATCATTGCTGAAGCCTATAACATAAAATTACCTCAGGTACCCAGCGCTGATGCAGTTGATGTGAAATTCACTATGTAATCCTTTTTTCATACCACATTGACTATGCCAAAAGGTAAGTTTTTAGATTACACAAACTACTAGATTCACTGTTTAGAGTTACGCGAAATGCAGCGTGTTGAGGACATCTGCTTGTTAATGCGCTGTGTAAATGCTACAAGAACAGCATATTATTATGTAAACAATTGCAAAAGTTTTTATTACAAAAAATATTCAATATTAGTATTAGTATTAGTAATATTAAAGGCAAGTGAGTTGCACGAGTGTCATGCGTGTGAGCGAATTAGCATAAAGTTCTATGATGTGGACCTAATATAGTTATTGTTATAGTTTCCTCCGAGTGCAGCCGCAGTTTTTGTCTGCATTCATGAGGTAAATGGAAGCGTCACAACTCAAGAGTTTATGGTGTTTTTCCATGTCGCGTACTACTTTGTGCTGGAGCGAGCGGGGTCTGGTCTGCGCAGAGCGGATGTCACATCAACTATATCAATATCAATGGTATTGGCTAATTAAACCATATCGATATATACCGCAACCCAATATACCGCCCAGCCCTAAATAACATAATAGCAAAAAAACAATATTTAAACCTAACCCCACCACTTATCACAGGGGCAAAAGTAAATTGTACAAATTTGGTTGTAGGAATTCATAGGAAAAGGCAACCTCATAAAATATGTACGAATTGCCATGGGATTGTGTTGGTAGTGCATGGACTATAAAAAAATCACCATCACAGACAACAGTTCTAGGGCATGGTGCTGCTTGCAGTGTAACCCTGTGACATGTTTAACAACATATAAGTCATGAGTTGTATTTTTAGGAAACACACATATTAACAAAATGTAACCATGAGTGATTTTTTTCCACATTTATTGACTATAAAAAAGCAATAGTAATAAATAGTAATAGTAATAGTAATACATTTCAGAACGACATGCCGAGATGAGGCTTCCCTCGTCGGTGTATACCACCCGCTGATTCCCTGGAACTCACGTATCCAAGAGGAAATTTTAATATAGGCGCTATCTTTACTAACTTCCCACATATTTGAAGTTTATTCATCTCTATTCTCGACTAAACAGCTCTTAAAACTACATTTTATGACACAGAAAGAGTAATATTTCGAATATTGTGCAAGTTTTAAGCTTCATTGCCATTGACGCAAAATTAACTTGGCTTGATGCGAACTTTGATTTGGAACAGTACTTACTTGGGCCTCGACTGATGATGTCCTAATGATGTTACAAGTCCACAAGAACACAAGTACAGACAACAACGCATATTGAGAAACGGCTTGTGTCTGAGAGATTGATTGTTGTAGAGAGCTGTTAATTTGTGCATGCACCAGCGGGTGGTACACGTGACTCGTATCGTGAGTCATTAATCAAGCAATGCTTAATATAGTGTTATTATGCAAAAATACTGATTTTTTTTTGTTTTAAATGAAACTATTGTAATCCTGAAAGTATTCCCCTTTTTTCTAAAAGTAACTAAGTTTTTTTAACGTAACTGTAACGAATTACAGTTACTGGATTTTTTTATCCTGATTACATCGCCGTTACATGTATTCCATTACTCCCAAACCCTGCAAATAGCATACCAAACTTTCCCTGTTGAGTAGAAATTTTGCGACTGAGGCATCAGTGGGAAGTCCAACCTGTGCTTGTAGCGCACGCCAGCATGTGAAATATTCTCCCAAAAACACTCTGGTCTTATTTCTTTCTTCAGAGGCCTTTCTCTTCTTGTCATACAATTCGTAAACACTTTTTCTCTTACGACCCAGTGAGAAAGCGAGCTTCAATGAATGGCTGAAACCATAGCTTGCCACACATATACACCTGAAAGTGCGCATGTGCAGAAAGCGAACCTAGGGATGAGCATGTACGTAAACATATCACCAGAATTATTGAAAACTAAGATGACCAATAGTCTTGATGATCCACTCGGAAAAAGAAAATCCTCCGCTATACCTTTAAGTCAATATGTGCTGACAAAGCAAACATGGGTCGCTGCATATCCATTCATCACTATCATATTTTACTCTATATAATCATTTCACTTGCAGTGTCTGTTAGTATTATAACATCAATGTTTTTGAAAAGAAAGGAAACTTCCATACGGCTCCGTAACAAAGACCCACTTAAGTAAAGCATCACATCCACACCTCTTTCTTCACCCCACATCCAAGCCCCCAAATCAGCTGTATGCAGATGTTTACACAACACCCTTTCGCAATAAATCTCTAGTGGCAGATGAATCTCGGTTCGAGCCCACACCCGCCTTCACTGCAACACCAAATATAGCACAAAATCCCAACCTCTCCTCAGCCCTTGGTTCCCCCTTACAGCGCATAGATCATCATCTCCATAGATTTACCATATCGCAGATATCCCCTTAATATTTCAACATCAAGATGCACCCAAGGTTATGAAAAATACTACAACCTACCAGGCAGAAGGCCGTAAATAAAAACGATGTAAGGCAGTCAGATAATGCGTATTACTGTAAAGACAAAAAATAATGTAAACCCACACTGACACCAGCAGAATAAAGGTGGCTGCTGAATATACAGAACATTATGTCATTATACATTTATAAAGGACAAATCATGAAAATCTGGCTTTTTCCATGTTTAACTTCTATAATTGGGTCTTCTATCAACCTCAAAAAAAATGTGGAAAAGAACAACCCAGTAACTTAGTTTTCTCTGCAAGCATGTGAAAAATTAGGTAATTGAAATTCGTCTCCCCTTGTGGTGTCAAAAGGGGATCAAAAGGGAATGTTGAATAGAAACAATGTTGTTAAAAGAAGAAATGGAAAAGAAAATGGGGGAACATTCAGGGCTGGTGAGAGAGATGTCTTCTGCTTGGTGAGACCATGAATGTGCTACCTCCTATATTTGAATCTCAGGCCTGATTCTGTCAGCTGCAAATAACAGCCTGAGCACAAAGCGAACCATACACAGGGGAGAGAGCGGAAAGAGAGAGAGAGAGAGAGAGAGAGAGAGAGACCAAGAGCATAGATTTGGTTTGAACATTGGGTTTGTTCAAGTGTCAACTGGGCATGTTTTCAATTATCATTGTATAAGTATATTGTGGGCGGCTGTAATTGCTTTTGATTATTGGTGGTTACCTCCCTTGAGAGTGACCTATGACCCATGATGCTTAAAACCAAACAAATTTTTTAAACACAAAATAATGCTAAGTAACAATTTCCTTCTGAATGTCTCACTCATATTCCCTCATTTACAATGACCAATCATACACATCACCGCCTTTGTGAAAATATGTGATATTCAGCTCCACTGGTTCTGTGTTTCAGAATAAACTTCACCTCACTGCCCTATAACTGCAGTAAACACATTTATAACACACACATTTTTATGATCTAATATAGTGGAGACTTGTTATTGTATTTTGTTCCCATTAGAAAAATCACAGATGACATATCAGTTGTTTCTCTAAGACAAATAATACAATTAAATGGAGCAAATGCGTAACCTGCACAGCATATTTTCCTCCATGGACAAAGACCCAGAAATCTCACAAACGTTCCCACTCAAGTTTCAAAAGGGATCTCAACAAATTCTTATCAGTCAACCACAAAAGCAAAAAAATACAAACAACAACAACTCTGTATTTAAGCTACAGTAACAGCAAACACATGAAACAACCGAGCTGAGCTCTCAGGGACTAAACACACATCTAGAGGCTGTTTACACTTGGCATTAACATGCGTTTTCATCGATCGGATCACAAGTGGACGAGAGAGACACATTACGTTTACACCTGGTATTTAAATCCGTCTCTTTTGTCCACTTTCGACCGCATCTGTCCTGAATACTGTGAGGGGGTGGTCTGTGAGACGGTGGGCGAGTCTCTCTGCTGTCATTCAAACCCGAGCGGGAGTAATTATGAGTTTATATGGACGCAAACTAATATTATGTCGGAGTCCACTGCTTGTTTAGCAAGTATACATGCTGCATAGTGTTTTGTACGTTTATATGTTGGAGCTTTCTCTGAATTTTCAGCGCAATTGATGAAATAGGATCGCGCAACTTTCACACGCTTTCAAAACGAAACTACGGAGATCAGCCGCTTTAGTTGTATCAATGAAAGGCTAAAAATAGCGCTGTTCACCGTATGTTTACGGCAGAAGTCAAAAAAAGACGTAAAACTTGTGTTTAATACCTCAGGTTAGATAAATGGGCGGAGAGAAGGCGGTCGCGTGTGGCTGTTCGAACACATTCAACCACATATGCGTTCCGCAACTCCAAAGCGATCCGATCGAAAGTGGTTTCGACTACCTCTGGATGTGGTTGAAAGTGGTCGAAAGTGGACGAGCTCAAAACGTTTTGAACACCGTTTACACCTGGCATTAACGTCGTCCACTTGTGATCCGATCGACGAAAACGCATGTAAATGCCAAGTGTAAACAGCCTCCTACTTACAGTAGCTAATCTTATCTAAACAAAACCATTCCATTCATTTCTAGAGTCTGACAGCTGAGGGTCTGGACTTCATGAAAGATTTGGCTTTGATTCCAGGCAGACTGTTAAAGAATGCAAAACACATGTCCATATACATAAACAAAATATGTTCACACTAGGACTAGGTGATATGACCAAAATCTTATATCACAATAGGATTCACTTATGTCATGATAACGATACATTTCTTTTAATAAGGTTTTCATCTTTATAATATAAAATTAAAAAATGTATACATTTTTTATAATTCTCACAAAAAAACATATACAAGCATAAAAAGACAAAAAACAAACAAACAAATGGGTAACTTCACCTTTAAGACCCAAGTCCGGATCCAATTTACTGTTACAAATGCTTTTTCAGCTGTTTACTTTCTCTTACGACCTAAATGGTCATGTTTATGATAATACTGGCAAAGACGGGAACCGGCTTAACTGACAAGATGGGCATTGACAATCTCATGCAAATTATCATGCATCTCTAATACAGTGATAAAAAAATAAACATTAATGTAATTAATCAAAACACTTACTTTGTCATATTAAGAACACTATCATTGCTGCTCTCATCCTTGGGACGTTGCTGAACTTTTTTCACAGCGATCAGCTGTAAAATGTTTTGGTCCTGCTCGATTTTCTTTGACTTTGCGTAAAATAATGGAAAGTTTTTCATAAGATCCCCTTGGGTCAATGTGTTAGCATGACAGAAGCTTGATGCTGTCGTGTGAGAACAAGCAACAGCAGACGTTTTTCCTTCACCCGAGTGCTTCTCGTGTAAATTATTCGATTTTGATGGCTTACTTTTCTTCCCCGCAACAAAAAAACAGCACAGGTTCAGCAATGCCATCAAAAGTATTCTTTTGTTTTTGTTTGTTTGTTGATTTCGAGGTACAAAGAAGACTAGGAAAACTAGGATTCTGTTAGCCTGGGTGCCAGCCGATCTTAGCCCCGCCCACAACATTTTAAAAGACGGGAAGATCGGTCTGGGGTTTTTCCGTTGAGGAGCTACTATGCGAGACCCAAAGCTGGTCGACCAATCAAATTGTCAGGGCAGGCTTTATACGATGATGGACAGATGATCAACAGTAATGTAATCAACCACGTCACCAAAGAGCGCGTGTGTTGAATCTGTTTACAACGAAATGGCTTCCGCTGGATTCTGACATTGAGTCTGTTCTAAAAGGTATCGACAGAGCATTGATTTTAAAACAGGAACAGAGAAACGCGAGCAAGGCATTTGTTGATCGGAAAGATGTTTTTGCCATCCTTCCTATGGGATTCGTCAAAGTGTTGGTCGCACTTATGGAGGACCAAGTTAAAGAAGCAACTGAAATGGGTATCACGGCGATGCAACTTGGCGTGCACGACGAGATGGATATAATTATCGGTCGTTGCCAGCTTCTTTTCGGAAACCCCGGAATCATGGCTGCTGAATAAGTGGAGGGACATGCTAGTCTCCGATATTTTTCAAGCAAACGTAATGGGTATCGTCGTGGATGAAGTTCACCTAATGTACAAATGGTAAGAGATAGTCTTACTGTATGACTTAGTAAATACTTAATGTTGTGATATAAATGAAATGTTGTAAACATAGTAGGTGTTGATGTGCATTCGCTAACTCAGACTTAGTATAATCACAATGTTAGTGTCATTGTAGCGAAATAACTAGCAGTTCGTTCAGGCTGCAAAAGACATAATTTCAACATACGTCACACACTCCGTTGCTCTGATTGGTCATAAGTCTATCCAATTGAGTGCAGAGGCATTTTTCGGTTGAGACACGCCTCATAATCATAGCCCAATGGAGCGGTATCAGACTCAAATTCTGACTAGAACTGAGTATGACAACTTCAGGCTAGGATTCTGTGTGTATTCAAAGTGCAGCCATTATTGTTTACAATGCGTGGAATGGTGCGCTGTGATTTGCTAAGCAGATTTATTGCATTTTGCAGAGAAGGAGGACTGGTGTTTGTCGTGGTTTGGAAAAACGGAGAAAAGATGGTGTTTATTGTGTTTTGGAACCAAACTCTTCATATATATAATTTTGCGTGCATCATGCTTCTGATGTTCAGTCAACGTTGGTGTGACGGCTGAGACTCATCCTAATCCAAACGAAAAGAAGCTTTATCCAAAAGAAATACATGTGAATAGACTTTCATTTCAAGATTCAGAAAGCAGGCAGAGAAAAATAAAAAAACTAAAGCAGGTGTCATATTTGCACACCTCAGCCCTCCTCGTGTTTCTGGTCCGTCCGTGCATTTTGCTTCAGCTAAGCTAAGTGATCCCTAATGACGTTATGGCCGATTGTGAACTGTCAGAGCAGCCATTTGCCATCCATTATTAATGCGATGGATTTCAACAGCCAGCTTGACACTTTACACACCTTACACTGATATCTGAAGGCTGAAGCTTCCTTTACATCTTATGATATTTACTCTAATTGTGCAAAAAACACTGCTAAGTCAAATACAAAAAAGCTTTATTCTTACCTTCCAATTTGCTTATGGGGTAATTATTATATAGAACAAACATTTCAAATTTCACCTCAAAATAAAAAATAGCAGAGAAAAATGTTCAATTCACTCCAATCTTGTTTGACACTTTTTCTTAACGGGAACATATCATGAAAATCTGACTTTTTCCATGTTTAAGTGCTATAATTGGGTCCCCAGTGCTTCTATCAACCTAGAAAATGTGAAAAAAATTCTCTGCAAGCATCTAAAAAAGGGTAATTGAAATTTGGCTCCCCTTGTGATGTCAGAAGGGGATCTTGTTATAATAATACTGCCCCTTAATCTGCACTATCCAACCACGACAAATATAGGGTATTTTGAGCTAAAACTTCACATACGTACTCTGGAGAAACCAAAGATTTATTTAAAAAAGTCTTTTCAATGTCCCCTTTAAATAAGGCAATAAAATAATATTACCACACAGTGTAAATACGTCAACTTAATCCATCTCTTTTGGGGGTATTTCAGTGATGGATATTTGCATAAATTCCTAAATGAATCCTAATTTTAATGGGCCTGAGGTGGAGAGAAATACGAGCTACACATATTCTTGACAGGTTTCGTGTATTTATAAGTGGACCTCAGCTGGACTGGAAAAACACACAGTCCCAACAGAAACACAACGTCACGCAAACTGTCAGCAAAACAGACTCAGAAAAATAAAAAGTGGATGTAGTCAAATATTTACCATTAAACCTTTAATGCACCTTTAAACTTTAATAACAATGTATAGACATCGAAATCACACCACAACACACACACTTTTAAACTACAGTATCAATATCAATATTATGTTTAACAGTCTCACGCCATAAAAACAAAAATAAAGATATTCACCTGGTCTTTGTTTGATGTGCTTGATGTGTTGTCTACAGATTCATGTCATCTCATATTCACAACCAAGAGTGTACATACAGTTTCTCTGATCTCCATCATTATTTTCCTCACATCACACAGACTCCACCCCCTTATTCGTCTCTATAGCACATCACATCATCATCTCTCCCTCCCTCACTCTTGTGAGTGTTTGCGTATCTATCCAGTCTGATGCATCTATTTTGGAACAAGCTATGTTTATACACAGAATATAAGCCAAATTTAGCACTGGAAAACTGAGGACACAACAATACCTCATTACATTTCTGGACTTTTCATACTGTATGTGACCAAGTCTGTGAAAACACAGCTAAAGTCTTTGTTTTTGTGATTGTGATTGACTGTTTCCTACATAAAATCATCTTACATGATGTAATGAGCGTGCTGTGAAAATATATCCTTGATACCTTTAATATTGACTGAGTAAAATTTATGTCAAAAAGGGACAAGACCAGCCCCTTGGGTTGTTGTTTAACATAAGCTGGGATGTTTCATCCCTAAACGCTGGATTATTTTAACCATTGTTGGGTCAAAATAAAAAATTGTCTGGGTTGATTTAACCCAACAGCTTTTTGACTCAATGCTTGGTTTAAAATAACCCAGCATTTTTTAGAGTAATACGGACATCCATGTTTGTATTAACTAATAGTTGCAACGTAAAAAAAAGGAAGGTTACAAAAGTCAGTGTGTATGAGACAGTTGTGAGATAAATTTATATACAATAAGAAAACAGATAGGTTAAGATAAAGTCTAGAAATAGATCGAATCTACAGCAGCAGGTAAATGCCAGAGTTTCTCCTGCAGAGATGAGTCACAATCCAGCCAAGCAACCCCACCCCAGTCAGAAATAAGACTTCTGTAAGTCAGCACGAGGAAACAGCAGCCGAACGACAGCTACACAAATGCTATGAATGGCAGCATCTGATTCAGATTCAGTCGGAAAAAAACCCCATAGAGAATAAAAATCCTCTAATAAACAGTGAAATAAACATTTTGTGAAGGCTGCATTACATCACCGGATGCGTCACAGCAGCGCGACTAAAGACTAGTAAGGCCGTCCCAATTCAAGACTGCTTAAAGGGATAATTCACCCAAAAAATGAATTCTCCCATCAATTACACACCCTGATGATGATCATGATTGGTTTGGTTACAAACATTCCTCAAAATATCTTCCTTTGTGTTCATCAGAACAAAGAAATTTGTAACTGTAACTTTGTAATTGTAACTGTTTCAGTATTATAAATTGTTTTGTATTAACTCTTTAATATTAAGACCAGTTGCTTAATATATAATATTAAGACCAATCGCTTAGATCGTTAAAAAAGGATACACTGTTTTTCGGATCAATGGGTGATTTAGTGTTTTAAAAGTTGTGTAAGTGTAAGAGCGCCACCTAGTGGAAAATAGCGGAAATATGGATTGCTGTAAAAACTCTTCATTGGCAGGAAAGTGTTTTCTCTTAATTGATGAGATAACTCATCAAAGGCTGGGAAAGAGTTAATATTATTGCTACAATAGTGTTTATGTTGCATTTTACTTTTGTATGTTTTACTTGTTTATCCACCTTATTTTTGACGTAAATGTGGGAGCCGCCATCTTTGAGCTCCTTTGTGTAAGACTTTCGGTGAGCCACTACAGCTAATGGTATTCAGACTGCCGTATTCAAGTGTGCCGTTTCGACTGGCTTTTTAATGCTTATTACGAAATCCAGGAAGACCGGCATTTTTTCAATACCAATTATGCCAAGTTTCGGACTTGCGTTCTTTGAGTGCTTACTCGATCTAAAAAGTATGACCACATTAGTCCAATTCTGGCATCTTTACACTGGCCACCAGTTAAATATCGCATACAATTTAAAATATTACCAATCACCTACAAAGCCTTAAATGGCCTAGCGCCCTTACAGTATATATTCAAGAATTACTATCAGAATACAATCCACCACGTAAACCGCGATCACAAAATTCTAGTCACTTAATTATCCCTAGAATATCAAAAGTGTCTAAAGGTGGTAGATCATTTTCCTACTTAGCCCCTTAGCTCTGGAATGATTTACCAAATAATGTTTGAGTATCAGACACAGTCGATCAATTTAAATCTAAACTTAAGACATTCTTCTTTAACAAAGCATTCACATAAAATGTCCAGTAAATGTACTTTTCCCGCAATAGTTATTTTGTCTAGAACAAAGCACTCACATACCTCATATGGGTAATATACTATTGCTGCAATAGTAAGCCTGTCTGGAACCGAGCTAACTTAAACCACTATAATGTATGACAATTGCATTACATGCGAACGGCCCCTACGCTAATAGAATTCTGTTTTTCTCTCCCTGTCTCGTCAACGAAAACCGGCTGAACCAGTTTAATCCGCTTACCCGCTTCCTATCCCTACCGTGTTTATATATATATATAAATATATATTAATTTCTCCCAAGGGTTTTGTCCTTCTAGGAGTTTTTCCCACCGGGTTTCCTCCTAGGGGGTTTATTCGTCCCCGGGAGAGTCAGCCAACTTTGGCTTAACTTAGCACTTTACTGTATACGTTACATTATTAATACGCTCGCTTGTACGGTTTAACCTTAGCCGCTATATTCTACTTCTACTCCCCTACATCTACTCATGTAAAGCTGTTTTGCAACAATTAACAATTGTGAAAAGCGCTATATAAATAAAATTGAATTGAATTGAATTGTAGTTCGGACTTGCACAAACGCAGTAAATCTCTACAAAACATTTGTTTCAACCATAATACACGCACAAGAGCCGAATGCTGAATTAGATAATTGCTTAAAAGGGATAGTTCACCCAAAAATGTAAATTCTGTCATCATTTACTCCCCCTCATGTAGTTTCAAACCTGTATAAATTTCTTTGTTCTGATGAACACGAAGGATGTTTGTAATGAAGCAGGAGCACCACTGATTTCCATGGTAGGAATTTTTTTTTAAAGAACTATCATTTAAAGAAAAAAAATCTGTACAAATTTTTTTTTCAGTAATAAAGAAAAAAAAATTGTATCATAATGCTAGTAAAAATAATCTGCAAATGAAATCAACAGCGAAAAATCATGATCGCTTGCTTCACTATCATAGTGATCAAAATCATATCACTATGATGTGTTTTTGTAATAATTTTATTTTGGGGCTTTTTGATCTTAATTTTTATAGGAAATTAAAGTTTAGGCAGGAAATTAGGGGGTCCAATCTGGACTCAAACATGGGCCCCATGAGCCAACATCTCTTAGAGAACCAAAACGCCTTTTTTTCTAATGGACAGTGAGTGTTTTGTGCACTATTTGTGCCACGAGCGTTTATGAAGGACTATGAAGTTTCTTGTGTCCTATCAAGCAATGAGCATCCTCAGCATCATTATGTCTCAGTCAAGGCTCAACAAACTGATACTAAGCCACACCTAAATACCATTGTCAACAGCAAAAATAGCAAAAAACAAAAAAAAACACTGCACAATATAAGCACCATCCCTAACCTGGTGTAAAATGCCTAGCTCTAAGATCAGCCTTCTTAAGGTTCAAAACTGCAATCTTTCAGTTCACAGCAAATCCTTAGGTGCTAAGATACTGGTATTAAAGAATAAACTGAGGAGATATACATGAAATAATTATGCCAAAGTGAAGACAAATGACTTACTGTATGAAATACCTTGCATCACTTATCTTGCTTAAGAAGCAAGATCTGATTTATCTGATTTTGGACATAATGTCCCAAAATATTATGTGAAGGACACATTTGATATGCAGTTATGATTACACTGTCATGTAAACAATTTAAGGACATCTACTAGAGTTAAAAGTGATTAATAGTTTTGAGAAGGATCTATGCCGTAGGCTGTATGTAGCCGGACATGCACCTCTCCAAAAAAAGTAATGACGTGTCAATTATACACAGACACAAGCATAAAAAAAAACTTAACACTAGTGGTCTTCACAGGTCCACTTAGAGACGAAAACCTGAGGTCCGACCCGAGCGGGTTCAACTCAAGGTTGGACAAACCTTGGACACGGGTTGTGTATAATAGTGGCCTCGGGTAATTTAAAATGAATGTGTTTTGACAAACTGACCCGAGAAGACCCGAACTATCTTGCGTGTGTGCATCGAGTCCTCCCCGTCCCTCCTCTGTTTGGATGGACCAAGCTGAGGAGCGATATTTAACTTGAGTCATTGTGTTCAGCTTTCTATTATTTCATTTACAGTACTTTTTTAATATAGCACACACATCAGGGACCTTCATAAATGTAACTGTGTACACATAGATTGTTGTTTTCAGGACGGCATGGGTAAATTATTATGACCATACAGCGAGCATGACGATTTAACTTCTACCGGCAGACTCGCCAAATGAGCTCCATTAATATTTTATTCTTTTAATATTTTAAGAACTGTGATATTTTGGGAGAAAATTAAAACTGCCCTGACCTCCCGGTCATGAAAATTAACAACCCACTCAATATGTCATCTTTTCTTTTCATTTCTACCTCACATCAGAATATTAAAACTCATCTGTGCTCAAATACAGACACATGCCTGGACAGTCGATTAATACGCTTTAATAACCTCAGTGTGCTTGTAAATGTATGTTTGCTATTATATGATAATGGTTTTTATTATAAATGCATATATGTATAAAGAATTTAGAGTAGGTTTTCACAGATTTTCCCATTTCACAGGCTAAATATAAGGAAAAATGAGCCCATACCGTATAAGCAGAACAAACCAAAGAATTCGGGTCACTCAGTACGGCAGAAATTAATTGATGTTAGGAGGGTTGACATAGATGCCAAAGTGTGCAATGGAGAATTCGGCTTCAAGTGAGCTTGAAATAACCTATTTTTTCCTTTCAGTATTCTTTGTCACCAGTTCAAACGTTTCTCTTAAATAACATCAAATCTCCCTCCCACTGCTGGCTTAGCTGACCCGAAAACATTAATTAAAAAGGCAGGTTTTCATGCATCAAGATGATGCAGTTACATCAGCAAAATGCCTCCACCTAGTGTATATATCTTAAATTACACCAACGAATAAGACAGATATATTAGGTACATCCTTATATCTGAAATCAACTGTCACACGACACAAGCTCTTGTATATGTCAAAACTAACTAATTGAAAGGAAATCCAAGATATTTCTCTTCCTCTTCTAAATATCTAATGAAAATAATAATAATTTAGCAACTGGGGCACCATGCCACCCATCAACCTGCGATAGTTTCATAGAGAGGCCAAATTTTACTGTTTTCAAAAGATGAAACCTGGCAAAAACCTTTACATAATTCCAAACAAATTTTTTTATTTTTAATTAAATATAAATATGATCACAAATTAAGCCAATCAGATCATCTCATAAACCAAAGGCTTACCTGTCGCTTGATGAAGCTGGAGGTGGTGTCTGAAGAAGTGCTGCCATCCGAACGTTTAAACCTTCCCTTGCGCTTCGGCAACTTTCGTGGTATCTATTTGAAGATATTTGCATCAAAACAAACAGTCACCCGCATTACTGTAGCTTCAATATACACAAACAAGCTTTACAGAATAAGATGCCAGTTGTTGTCGCCTGCTCTTAAAGGAGCATTTCACCCGTAAAAACATTAATCTTTATTGAAATTGCGTCATATTTGTAGTCGAAATGTAACATATATTTAGAATTTGGTACCTATTTGACCGAGAAAAGGGGTGTTTGTAGTCTCATCTCCTCAACAAAGATATTGCACATTATCATAATTCCTCCCGCTTTGACTCACAGCCTGTAAATTAACTCCTGTTAGCATTGCATTGTGAGCGAATCTTTCAAACATGGTAAGGAGCGTCACTAACGTCAGAGGTATTCAGACCAATCAATCACAACGTACAGATTAGCTGGCCAATCAGGGACACAGAGCTTTTCAAATCCATGCGTTTCAGGAAAAGAGTGAAATCTGGAGCTACAAAAATGTACGGTATGTGGAAAATAATGTGTTTTTTACCATAAACCATGCAAACACACTTTATCATACCAAATTCACAAAATAACATTGTTTTTTAGCAATGAAATAGGTGCTCTTTAAAGTTAATTTGTTTGGAGTACATAAAAGCTCATTGACAGGGTTAAACTAGTAGTGACGTTTTAAAATGTCACATAAATATCATCTAGGCAAAACTGATATAAGAAAGCAAAGCTTTTTCACTAAGACACATGATTTTAAGCTGATTTTAAAGCTTGTTTTGTCTTATTTTTAATCATTTTAAATCATCTTGAGGCTTCCTTAGAAGTGTGTTAAGGCCCCTCAGTGGCCCCCGGCCCCCTCGTTGAGAAACACTGCATTAACGCATAACATACCATAACTTTTTCTTCAATCACCTATTAGAAGCAAATCCTTTCACTTTTGGTTTTGTATGTATAATATATTACAAATGTAGCCTACTAGGGATAAGTATATATGGCAGATGACCAATGGTCTTGGGTTGGCTACAGGTGAGAACCTGCAGTGAGTGCGAGTTTACCATGCAGGTACAAAGCTAAAAGGATTTTAATACAGTTGGTCGGCAATAACTAGTAAAAGTACACTGAAAAAAGAAAGTATTAGGACTGTAAAATGAACACTGAGCGTATAGAGCTTCGCCTGAAGGAGGAGGCCTTGGCTGCGGGTGGAAATCTCAGGGCGGAGAGGAAAACAGGAATGGGAGTTTGGAGGATGATGGATAAGAGCATCGGAACATCTTAACACCTTATTAAACATACAACCGCTTGTGTTTGCTTTAAAAGCGCGATGATAACATAGCCATATTGTGTAACTGCGCTCTGCAGATACGGCATATATATTTATGAAGCGCTTTAATGGATGACTGCTCCGACAACAAGTAGCAGCAAATTAACCACTTACGACATGATATACAAACAGTCTTACCTGAAAATAGTGCGACTGAGAAGCGTTTTCCACACCAGACAGAGGGTCTGCGGAAGATTTGGACATCTTTACTTGCACCATCTATTTGAGAGCGCAGGGAGGCGGGTGCATGGATGCATTGGTGCTTATTGGAAGAAACCGAGATACGAAATACATAGGATTGTCGAGGAAGAAGAGAGTATCATGACTGAACAGTGACGCCAGTCTTTTCGAACCATATATATGCACGATCAAAAAAATCCCTCGCGTGAATAACGCTATTAAATGCACGCGCACGAATGAAACGTCCGTGTTTTATGCACGCACATTTCCTATCGATGCGTCTCGCGCCACCGTGTGTGTGTGTGTGCAGAAAACTCTCTCTCTCCCCCTAGTGCATGCCATATTTGCCCCTCATATAAGTGTCTCGTGTCTTTGTGTTTACATGGATTAGTCTTTAAGCAACACTAATTTATCACCTTGCTATCATGATATCCGGTAAATTGGGCACATCTTGATTTTCAGTGGTAAAAACCTGCAGGTGGGTGAATTTGGTGTCCAAAGTCATTAATTTAACGTTCAATTTTAACACGTTTTATACATAACATTGTACTTTTTTGTACTTTAATTATTTAAATTATTTGGTAGGTTATTCTCATTGTCATAAAACATATATTAAAGATACAAATAATGACTTCAGACAAATAATGCTAACAAGATGAACTGTAAGAAACTGCATTAAAGACCACCTATTTCATTGCTAAAAACAACGTTATTTTTGTGTAGGCTATGTGGTATAATAAATAGATACAATACATTTTTGTTGCTCCAGATATATCCCTGCCTTCCTCAAACGCTCTGATTTGTTACAAAGCTCATAGATCTGAAAAGTGCTGTGTCCTTGATTGGCCACCTTACCGGTACGTTGTGATTGGCCTGAATACCTCTGACATCAGCCGGAAATGACACTCCTTACCATGTTTTGAAGATTAGCTCACAATGCAATACTGAGAGGAGTTAAAGGGACATTCCACTTTTTTTGAAAATATGCTTATTTTCCAGCTCCCTTATGTTGCATTTACACCAGCCGCGGTAGAGGCGGCAAAAACGCGCTATTCGCGGGTAGTTGGACGCTTGAACATTTGAGTTCACTCGCTTTATTTGTGGGTGAAAGTCGCGTGTGAAATTCTAGTCTTGCGAGAAATTCACGCGGAAATACGCAAGGTCCTGATTGGTTAACGCGGCACTGAAATCTGCCGAAGTTCAGATTTTTCAACCCGCGTGTTTCCCACGGCAACGCTCAAATCCGCGCTGCGCCTACCGCGCCGCAGGATAATAATCCGCGTGTAATTGCGTCTTTGCATTGATTTAACATGTAAATCACCCGCGCTTGCCGCCTCTACCATGGCTGGTGTAAACGCAGCATTAGAGTTAAACATGTGATTTTTACCATTTTTAAATCCATTCAGCTGATCTCCGGGTCTGGCGCTAGCACTTTTAGCATAGCTTAGCACAATCCATTGAATCTGATTAGACCATTAGCATTGCATCAGGGGGGCTGGAAAATGAGCATATTTTCCAAAAAAAGTTAAATGTCCCTTTAATATTGTCTTTACTACCTTATCAATATGAGCCGAATCTTATCCAGAAAGTGGAAATGACCAAGCTGATCGATCAATTTTACCAGCGCGGCTTGAGCAGAACATAACAGATTGGTAAGGTAAGGATACTAAAACATAAAACCATGTCTGCATTTGTGATCGTAGAAATGTAAAACAACAAGCGCGACTGGTCTCAAGACCACTTTTTAAAGGTCTTGGTCTCGTCTCGGAATTGACTGCATCGGTCTCGTATCGGGCTAGGATGAAGAAGACTCAGAATTTTATATCAAGGCCACAACTGATGCCATGTCACGAAAGTATTTTTATCATTAATTATAATTTTTTTATTATTTATTTACTTATTTTTACGGTACCAATTACCCCCTCAACTCACATGTTTCTAAAATGTAACCAAACTCTACTTTAAACTAATTTCTCATAGATTTTTTCTCGTTAACTACACCTTTATGTTTATCCATGGTGGTGAGCTTGTGAGGAGTGTTTTGCCATTGCAGTTTATTCAGGTTTGGCAGATGATGTCATCATTGTTTAAGTTTCTCCCAATTATAATTTTTTGTAATTTTATTACTGAAAAACCTGCATTGTGTTAAGTGGATGGCAAACCATGGGAAGGGAGTTCTGAATAAATGGTTAGGTTGATTTCAGCTTATGTACCTTTTGCATATCGTTAACATGTACTAACCCACACACTTACATACCAAAGGAAATGTAAAATTGTGATCGGATAATAGTTGCTCTTTAAAGTCCTATTAAAAAGTGCCTCATTTTATCTGAAAGTTGCATTTTCCTTCTGTTTAATTTATCTAAATGAAACAATCTATCTAATATAAGATGCCAAAACATTTTAAATAAAATGGTTTTTATGATCTATAACTTGTGTATTATCTTCTCACAGAGCTTATTATTTGAGAGCAATACTTGATTTGTCGCACCCCTTTTATGCAGTTTTTAAAGATAATCTTCCTTTAAACTCCTCCAGCTCTTACCTTAGCAAACACACACAAATCAATTTACTTTAAGCAGATCAAGTACCCTTGTGATAACAGATTAAAACCTTTTTAATTTCTTTATGAGGAAAGAATTTTACTTGATGACCCATTTTAGCTGATATCACCCTACAGTATATAAACAGACCTGTATATGGCTGTATATAATGTTCTCTATTAGTGTAATAGTATATTTACTTGGTCTTATTTTACCCCCCCCCCCCCCAAAAAAGGCAATAGCACTTTTTTTATTTTTTTGACTGTATTTCTAAACTCTTATTACACAGCGGAATAGATATAAGAGATGACCACCACTTGTGATAACACAGCCTCATCCAGGTACTCCGAGTCATTTTAACAGGTGCACTTTATATTAAGAAAAAAATAACATATATAAGATTATATTTACAAATGATTAAACCAAAGTGAATGTTCATCTTGTTTTAGGGATGCGTCGTGTATTAAAGCAGCTAGAAAATTTTACCTCTGAAGGTTTACATCTGTCACAAAAAAGCTAATTTCAAACTCTGTAAAATGTAAATAAATTAATATAGGATTGTTTATTTAGTAATACAGGTATGTGAACCCAGGCACGTGTATATTTGTAGCAATAGTCAAAAATGTAAAGATCATTATTAAGTAAAGATCATTTTCCATTAAGATCTTTTGTTAATTTCCTACTGTAAATACATTGAAAATGAATTTATCATTACTTTTATATGTGTTGCTAAGGGCTTTATTTGGACAACTTAAATGGCCAATTTCTAAAAATATTTTGTTTTACTGCACCCTCAGATTCCAGATTTTCAAATAGTTGTATCTTGGCCAAATATTGTACAAACATACATTCAGAATGGTTTTGTGGTCCAGGTTCACATATGTTAAAATTAGTAAATGTAGTTAAGTTTTATATAAGCTAAGCTTTATCCAATTCTAAGGCCTTTACCAAGCTTTTCTCTTTCATCCACACACTGAAAAATCAAACAGTCCCTTTTTAATAACAATTTGTAAGTTTACCTGAATTTATTCCTGGAATTGAACCCACAATCTTTTATGCTACTAATGGAATGGTCTACCATTGAGCTACATGAACATTTTCAATTTCTATTCTATAGGTTAAAGTATACCTTTATTATGCCCATTTTAACAAGATGTAATGTTTCAGGTGCAGAATGTGTCTGTAAAGTTTCAGCTCAAAATACCCCACAGATCATTTTTTTATTGCATGTCCAAAATGATCCTATTTGGGTGGGAGCAAAAACGCTCCGTTTGTTTGTCTGTACCTTAAATGCAAATGGGCTCCTCACTTCCTTTGAAACAGACAGTGAGTGCTTTCTGTTAAAATAGATCTGATTAATACAGTCTGAGACAATAGTATCTATCTAGTGGACAGGGTACTCGCTGAGGGTGGAAATGCAGGACTGTAAGTGGGCGGGGCTTTATCAATGTGACCTCACATTCATAAGAGAATAAAAACAGCATGTCTAATGAGGCTGCTTTAGTTTAATCAGGATTAAAAAAGGAGATGGTGGATGTTTTTTATTGTAGGGTGGTTGTGTTCACACACTGCCAACACACATTATGTCCAAACACCTTGGAAAAGTTGATTTTGCATAATAGGTGTCCTCTAAATAATAGGTCTCTTAATCTATAGATTGTCTAGGTCATTTGCTCAAAAGAATCAATGAGAATGAATTATTGAAATATGGTTCATTGCTGTCAAACTGATAACTCTTTTCATCTATAACATCACGTGGATAGGCCTGGAAACCTATTATAGTGCATTTATGCTGTTGTCCAGCAGAGGGCAGCATTGTCATAACTTTGATATTCCTGTTTTCAACAAGCATGTAAGATAATTCAACGACCATTATTTGTTTACCCCATTCAGAATCTTTGAAGAGCAGATTACCGCAGGACTAACAAAAATATCATCATTACAGCCAACATAGAAAAAATATGAAAAAGATAAGAGGTTAGTTTTCATGTGAGGTTTATTATCACTATAAACACTTAAACTCAGACACAAAATACATTTACTGCATGCACCCGGCAGTTTCAACATTCACATCATCTAAAGCAGTGATTTACTTCATTCTTTTTCAACAGTAAACATGACCACTTCACTCTCCATTCCCATAGCCTTGGCTGAAATATTCATATACTGTACATACACTTTACTTTCTCCATAAGTTTAGGAGCATCATGGAATTGTTTGGCTACATTAAGCGCTCTTTTGTCCCTTGTGTGGTCTGTCTGAAGTTAGAAGAGACTCGTTTCACTTGATTCCAGGATTTTTGGAAGAGGTACCTGTGGATGTAAAACAGAATTTATGATGTCACAGTGATGTGTCTGTGGGGTACACTCTTAAAAATAATAGGTTCAGGCTGTGTAATTCCATAAAGAACCATTAACATCTGAAGAACCTTTCTGTTCTTTGTAGTAAATAAAGGTTCTTCAGACTATAAAAACGTAAGAAAGAAATGGTTTTCTTTCACTAAATGCTTTTTGGGAAACCAAAAATATTTTTTCTATGGCATCACTTAACCATATAGCACCTATATTTTTAAAATGGAACCACCTCACTACAGTATCACAATATTTCATTATTTCAATATTGTATTTGGACTCAAGATTGAAGAAAATTTAAGGACTGATGATATAAAGTATTTGACATTTCCTGTTAACTAGTTTTCAGCTTTAATTCTGAATATAAACCTATTAACAAATGTATGGTATATTCACACATTTTACATTTTAAGAGTGTGTTTTATTCAAACTTATAAGATTTATTCAGCATACCCCTAAAGCAAGTTGAACTTGATAATTCATGTCAGGGAATAGTGTGAATTTTCCATTTATAAATATGCATGATATTGGCATAGAAAAATACAATATATTAAAACACTTAACACGATATATGAAGAGTTACGTTGCAAAACAAGATAACTCAGTTTTTAACATTTTTGTCAAAACATGTTTATTATTATGTTATCATGTTATTATTTTGGTTTATGGTGCTACTTGCTAGCTGTATTTTAAGTTATTTTTTAAGTTATGAAAGTTTAAAAAAAAAAACAACTGGAGTTGAATTGATATTAATGGGAATGCACAACCAAAAAAAAATTCTGAAAAATTTAAAAAACGGAGTTATCTCGTTTTGCAACAAAACTCTTCATATATTGTACACTGTCTGAAAAAAAGGTCAATAAAAGGTCACTAGCTGTCACTGGGGGGGTAACCTTTCAAAAAGTACACCTTTGAGGTTTATATTACAACCCCGAGGTACATACTGGCACCAAAGAGTGCATAGTGTACATATGTGAAGTTTTAGCTCAAAATACCACAGAGATAATTTATTAAAGCAAACACTGATTGCCATAATGGTGGTTTGTTCAAATTGAAACTCAATTGCGCTGTCAATTATTTTCTCTCTCTCTCTCTCTCTGCACTAAATGGCAGTGCTGTGGTTGGATAGTGCAGATTGAGGGGTGGTACTTTTATAATAAGATCCCCTTCTGACATCACAAGGGGAGCCAAATTACAATGACCTATTTTTTCCACATGCTTGCAGAGAATGGTATACCAAAACCCAGTTACTGGGTTGATCTTTTTCACATTTTCTAGGTAGATACAAGCATTGGAAAACCCAATTATAGCACTTCAACATGGAAAAGTCTGATTTCCTTATTGCAGTAGTTATAAATAGTCGATTTTGTCAGATGATCAGATAAAATATCAATATTATTAACATCTAAAATATCAACATGGAAAAATCAGATTTTCATGATATGTCCCCTTTAAAGGGTACTGTTAGCTTGGGACCATTTTTTGACCCTTTGTTCTGATAGTGAGACTTGCACACAGCAGCTACAGTAATTGATTGTATGTTAGATAGACCTTACGTACCGCTTTTAGATAGGCCACGTTGCTCTGCCGAATCTCAGTGAGGAGCTGATCTCGAGGCGTCAGTTCCACTTTTGGTGGTTCTCGCCTTCGCGGGACTGGCTTAAGAGTCCTTATCATATCTTTAAGGTTGGGTGTCTCATCCACAGATTTTTCACACGCAGCGCGATTCTTTTTAGAAACGCTTCTCAGCTGAACATTGGCTCTTCCCTCTCTTCTCTCATCCTTATGGTTCAGATCCAGAAGTGGATTTCTTCGTTTTGGAATCTTTCTTAGCTGTACTTCCTGTAAGAGATTACCAGAGTTCGAGCTGGGTGCACGCTGTTGAGGCGAAGGATGCTTCATATTCCGAATCTGCTGAGGGGGACTCGGTTGTGGGGAAGGTTCTGGAGAATCTTGAGGAACTTTCTGAGCTTCTTGAGAACTTTGCAGTAGGGCCATTGGGATATAACCACCTAACATTTCCAGCATACCAGGAGGTAAGTTCAGAGAGTTCTCGTACATCTCTATGACCTTTCTTTGTTCTTTCGTCTGCTGGAGCTTCTGCTCCTCCATTCTTTGCTGCCTCTGACGGTCCAAGTTTCTTGTGAGAAGATTGGTGACTACCATCCGAGGTCCCGGGAGCTCAAAGTGGTAACCCATTTTCAGGAGAGTATTGTTGGCCTTGAGCAGACGAGACACTTCCATCTCTGCGTGGTGACCGAGCATGTGCCTTTGGTTGTGGAAGCGAAGTTCAGTAAGCGTTTCGTTGAATTGGAGGCAGCGTATTATCGCAACGATGCCTTTTCCTGTTATGAAATTTGATTCGATGTTCAGCGTGGTGATGCTTTTGTTCTCTCTCAGCATGTTTGCCAGTGCGAATGCCACGTTTTCATCCGCTCCGGTGTTCGCAATGCTGAAGCTCTTAACGTGCCGATTCTTCTTGAGCGCGTTGACGTAATCATGGAGCATTTCTTTGGGAATGTTTTCAATGTTGTTAAGGTTGACATCTGTGATGGAAGGGTTGTTTTTACGGATCTTATCCAAAGTTGTCTCCAAATTGGTTTCGTTCCCAGAAGGTCTCGCAGTTTTCTTAGCAAGACTATTTCCACCTAGTGCAAGTTTGGGGATTTTTAGCTTAGATATGATCCGTTCCTCTTTCTCGGGAACCCAGTTTTCATATGATGAAGGCACAGGCGCAGGCTCAGACTGGACTGAATCTGCTGTCTTCTCATTTGCTTTAGGTTCAGTCTCATTACATGATGAACTGTCAGGCTTTTTTTCAACTTCCGTATCTTCCGTCTCTTTAGGTGGTGCTACAACATCTTCTGACGTCACTTTGGGACCGTTCACCTCCAATTTCACCTTGACAGGCACTTCACTTTCTTCGTCCCCTTCCTCGACCTTAACTATCACTTCTTCAACAACATCTCTCTGTTCTCCATTAACCTCTTTGGCAGTCTTCTCATGGACATATTCCACCTCTTTAACTTGATCTTCTTTTGCAGCAAGTTCTTCTTCTTCTTTCTTCTGGTAATGACAAATTGACAGAAAGTTGAAATCTGAGGTAGACAACTTTTAAAGATAGGCTACAAATTCAGAAACACTTAATCTCTCCAGGAACTTGCTCAGAGCCTAAAAATAGCACGTCCTATTTGAAATCGCTGCATGATGGTCTGGTTGCTGTTTGATGGCATTTGTTGTTGAAACATTATTGGCCTCCTTATTGCAGTAGTTATAAATAGTCGATTTTGTCAGATGATCAGATAAAATATCGCATGACTTTAAAGGACTGCGATATTATTAATATCTAAAATAGTTTTAATCCACGTTTTCAAATATTACGTTTTAAAAATTGTGTTTCAGGTGAAATGCAAATATTTGTGCTAGTCATGTGATAGGCCACTTTCACATTAAGCACATATCTGCTAAACGCTTTTTTATGTACCCCAACTATAAACCCTTGTATGGCTTAATAGATAAACACTGGGATTGACTATATGAATGTGAAATTAAAAACAATACAACTTTTCACTTTTGTTTACATCACAATACATCAATAGGTTGCAATCAAAACCTGTTCTATTAACGCTACAGTAGGGTAAACACGGTAAGTCTTACGGTAACACAATACAATCTTGTATTAAAAATACAATAACATCAACGTCTCCTCTTCAGCCCTTTCGATATGAAACGTAGGGTAAGATAAATGATGAACAATACAAATGAAAGATGATCAAATACATTTTTGATTTGAGAGGTAAGAAGGTGGAAGTAATGAGTAAAGCATTTTCATATGAAAAACTGTAGTAGATGACCTAGTATTTACTAAAGTAATATTTCGCAACAAACATTACACGTCATCAAACCAAAATGCACCACACAGAACATAATGGCGGCCTCCATAGGTTAAAATGAGTATTACATGTTGTTGTTGTTGTTTTTTAAAGTAATTATCAGTAGTAGAAGGCAAACATAAAATATTAAAGCATACATGTCTTTACATTAAAGGTTCCCATTTAACAAGTGTGAAAACATACAAACAGGAACATTTAAAATTTTGCTAAAAAATAAAAAAACCTTTTTTTACATAAATTTAATTACGCATGAAGTTGAAGATCATAATGTGATGTGTGACTTTATTCAATCGGTATGGCATAAAATATAGTAAACCTGTATTCATAAAAACAATACCTTGCTGGGTAATATAGTTACAGGAGCTCTCTCCTCCTCCAGCATACGTTTAGATTTTTTCTCCCAGTACAGATATTCCACCAATGATCTGTGATCAAATGATCCAGTAGGAGGTTTTTCAGTCTGGTCCTTCTGTCTCATTCCGACCGGGACTCTCTCGTCTGGAGCGATCTCCTCCATCTCTTTCTGGAGCTCTTTGAGCTCCTCAGCCGACAGGCCTGCCAAAATCTCATCCTCATCGATCTCTTCTTCTGACTCCGGATCACTCGAATCTGCAATGAAATGTGTATATTTACTGCACAGCTTTATTCTGATTAGCCACTTGCGTCATTCGGTTTTTTCATTATTCCGCTTATTACAAAATATAAAAAAATAAATAAACGAATACAACGATTATAGACATAATTTTGTTTAATTTTTGCTTGAAAATGCAGATGCTACCAGGCTGATCTTACAAAAATCTGTACGTATTTTATGAGGTGGCTAATTCATATGAATTTGTACGACGAATGATTCGTACAGAAACATGTGATTATCATAAAAACAATAAGGAAACCCTACCCCTAACCCCAACGTCAAAGGGGTTAAATGTACGAATGTGGTCATATGAATTAATACAAATTAGCCACCTCGTAAATACATACAAACCGCTATGAGATAGCGTTGGATGCTACACAATTCTATAAAAAAACACGTTTTTGGTGCCATGGAGCAGGGGCGTCGGACTGGGGGTAAAACCAGTATTGATTACCAGGGCCCCAAGAGGAGAGGGGGCCCTTGAAAAGTCTGGAATATATTTTATTTTACCTGAATATTTTAATTTCCTAATTAAATTTCATAATGAATGTCAGATGAAATGTAAAGTTAGTGTATTGGCTGAATAACTGTATAAAAAACTTAAGTCTTACGGTCCCACCCCTTGCCAATTTGGTTATAGACTACATGCAATTTGAGGTGAAAGGCTAAATAAATAAACTGTATAGTAACAATGCTGTTTGCATACAAAAAAACATTATAATAGCCTAATTTGAAACATGTTTAATTTTAAATGAATATGCTATAATATTTAAAATGAGCAATAATAAGCTTGTTTGGATAAATACTAAAATGGAAAAATGGGGGGCCCATCAGGACTGCCTATGCACAGGGCCTGGGACCTTGTGCTATGCCCCTGCCATGTATTTAGCCCATCTAGGTATGGGACGGTATTAAAATTTCATATCATGATTATAGTGACCAAAGTTATCACGGTTATCAATATTATCATGGTTTCGTTAAAAAAAAGATGGAAAAGTTAAAAAATAACTAATTAAAATAATAATTTTAAGTTTTATTTTAATATGTAATATTTCATGTCCCTGAAATTATTTCTGGGGTTAAAAAATAAATCTGTCTAATAAGCTTACTGTGAATGAGTACAATACATTATCCCTTAAATGCCTTCTATGTTGCATGTGCGCGCCTGCGTCAAACTGATTCTGGCTGGACAGGATTTACCGCAAGTTTTCAAAATCACGGTAATCAAACACGATTGTAATGATAATTAAATTTTAAACGATAATACTAATCATCAGGACATTTTATCGCGGTTAATCGTGAAACCGGTAATCGTCCCATCCCTAAGCCCATCATGTGTGTGGCTGGTCATGTCAAAATAATTTTTCCGCGCGGCAAAATACGTGTCTGCTCCAGATGCGTCTAAAGGGTTTATGATAAAAGAGACACTCGCGTTTGCCAGATACTCACTTTATATCTTATGTGTATCCGAGTTTAGAGTTAAGTTACTGTCTTGTGAGTATTTTGTGAACTTCAGCTTGTCTTTTATCATAAACCCTTTTGAAGCATGTACAGCAGACACGTATTTTGTCAAGACACATGATGCATATGACGCAACAAACACATATTTTGACATGACAAGCAACACACAGGTCACTCCAAACACATATGCCATGTGCCAAATGCCTTGTTGGTGCCAAATGCCATGTTTTTGGGCTGTATTCACTGTTTCACTAAAGATTTCTTGTAGTGGAAAAATATTCTGACTAAATTATTCTTTGGGGAACCAAAATGGTCCTGTTATGGCATCTCTTTGAATAACCTTTATTTTTTTAGAAGTTTAGAAATGCTAAATACATTTCCATCATTTTAATAAACAGACAATGTCTACTGCGACATATTTAAGTCTCAAATTTCCCTTTTCGTATAGAATTTAACAGTTTAATATACAAAAGCTAGAGAAGAAAATACCTTTCTTCTGAAGAGAAGTGTCTTTCTGTCTTAGTCCTACTGGCACTCTCTCATCTGGAGCGATTTCGTCCATCTCATCCTGAAGCTCTTTGAGCTCCTCAGCCGACAGGCCCGCCAGAATCTCATCCTCATCGATTTCGTCTGCGTTTGACTCCCGACCGTTGCACACAGACATGTTCGTTCCCGAACGTTCCCAACAGAACTAAGGACACTGTTTTCCAAAAGAACAGAGCGCAGAGAGCTTTACTCAGCTCAAGACGGGACTCAAGGCCTTACACCACATGTACCATCTAAAATAACTTCCATTAAACAGAAAGTATTTATGGAACAAGCTTGGGGATATGGACGTGGTCTTTTTTCAGCAGCTTGTGCCAGCTGGACCTCCCCCTGCATTTTAACATGACTGTTCACTTAAGTGAGTGAGAGAGAGAAAGAGAGAGAGAAACAGGTGGACATGTCATTCAAATAGACGTCCAGTTTCTTCACCAGCAAACATTGAATTACACGATGACTATGAAAAGAAACTCATTGCTTCATTGTTTTTAAAGTGGACATATTCTGTCCTGGAGGGCGTCAACAGTGGGAATGTGGTGTGATTTGGAAACAACCTGTAATCCTTCACAGATCTATGGAGACAGAAATAATATCTCTCTGATGTACACAACAGGGGAAAACTGGGCGGTCAAGAAAAGCAGGGTGATGTAGTGTGGAAAGACTCCATAAACATCAGACAGTGCTGTCTGGTCAAAGTGTGTTGCAATTTTTACACACACACTTTGTTTTTGTTTTCTTTTGTGTTTGTACATACGTGTTTCTTTTTCAAAATCCAAACTAATAAGTCGTTTTTCGCTGAATGAATAAATTACTTACTTTTTTAAATTTTTGTCAAATGGACAGTACGTTTTAAAAAGGTCCTAATATGTACAAATATGTACCTTTGAGGTACCTCTAATGTATCAGGGCCGACCTTAGAGACCTTTTATTAGGTATAAAAGTGTATGTTTTGATAAGCTACTGCCACGGAGATAAGTTTTGTACCTTCATGTACATTTTTCTGAGAGTGTATGTTATACTGCCGTGGTTATCAACCCTTTTTACTTCAAGGCCCCCCTATTGCCCAAAACAATATTTGAAGCCACCCATTCACAATTTCTTCCAAAAAAACAAAACAAACAAGTTATGTGTTGGTTTTTAGTTGCCTTGGTTTATTTTAATGGTTGTTTTGTCTTATTTTAAATAATTCTGAGTCATCTTGAGACCCCTTGGAGGAAATCTGTTGTGGCCCCCGGCCCCATGGTGGAGAAACACTTGAGTTAATTTTTAATGCACTGCAAAAAATGACTTTCTTAGTTAGTATTTTTGTCTTGTTTTAAGCACAAATATCAAATATCAAAGATGCATTTCTTGATGAGCAAAATAACCTAAGAAAATAAGTCTAGTTTTAAGACAAAAAATATATCAAATTTAAGTGAATTTGTGGACTACACTGCAAAAAATGATTTTCAAGAAAAAAAAATCTTAGTATTTTTGTC
Organism: Paramisgurnus dabryanus; assembly: GCF_030506205.2. Taxonomy (NCBI): domain Eukaryota; kingdom Metazoa; phylum Chordata; class Actinopteri; order Cypriniformes; family Cobitidae; genus Paramisgurnus; species Paramisgurnus dabryanus. The sequence continues at coordinate 23,336,490 of NC_133357.1, forward strand.
TTGTTTTCAGTAAAATATCTAAAAATTCTTAAATTAAGAAAATAAGAAATAGAAAATAAGTCTAGTTTTTAGACAAGATGTATCATATTTAAGTGAATTTGTAGATAAAACCAGCAAAAAAAATCTGTCAATGGGGTAAGCAAAATTTTTTGAACATTTTTCTTAAACACTAAATTCAAGAAAAATTCAAGAAAAATTAATTTGCTTACCCCATTGGCATATTTATTTTTTTTTGCTTGTTTTATGCAAAAAATCACTTACATTTTATATTTTTGGTCTAAAATGTAGACTTATCTTCTTGGGTCATTTTGGTCATCAAAAAAAGATATTTTTACTGAAAACAAGACAAAAATACTAATAATTTTTTTTCTTGAAAATAATTTTTTGCAGTGTAAACAAGCAAAAAAAAAAATCTGCCAATGGGGTAAGCAAACAAATCTTGAACTTTTAATTCAAGAAAAAAATCAAGAAAATTTAGCTTACCCCATTGGCATATTTTTTGCTGGTTTTATCCACAAATTCACTTAAATATGATACATCTTGTCTAAAAACTAGACTTATTTTTTATGTCATTTTGCTCATCAAGAAAAAACATCATGATTTAAGAATTTTTTGATATTTGTACTGAAAACAAGACAAAAAAGTCATATTTTGCAGTGTGGATTTTTTTCTTTTTTAATATATCAGCTTTTAAATTGTTTAATAGAGCAAGATATAGACAACAAAATCTTAAGACCTTCAACACAATTAAACCCAAGACACTTTTATTAAAAAACCTTTTTGTTGAATAAATCTTAGTCCTTGATGCTGAGGAAAAGTAGTTCATCTTCTGTACACTCTCAGAGAAAAGGTACCAAAACCTTTCAAACACTACACCTAAAGAGTGCAATATGTTATTATTAAGGTATACATTGGTAGCATTTGTACAGTATACAAATTTGTACCTAACTGGTACAAATTATGGCCTTTTTGAAGAGTACTCCAATGACACAATTTTTACCATTTCTTTAAGAGTATAGCTACTGAGGATCATGTTGTAGCACCCAGACATCAATATACCAACGAGGATTTAAAAGATTTAAATGTCAGTGTAGACAGATTACACTTTTGTGAGTATAACCTAATATTATTGTTGTGTAGTAACTAATATAAATGCATAAAGGCACTCACATGTGTTATACACTCTCAGAAATAAAGGTACAAATGTTATCACTGGGATGGTACCTTTTAAAAAGGTCCTAATAGGTACCATTTTGGTATAGAGATGTACCTCTGAGGTACCAATATGCACATTTTAGGTACAAAAGTGTATAAAGGTACTGCCCCAGTAACAACTTGTGTATCTTCATGTACTTTTATTTCTGAGAGTGTACTGCGAATGTCACAGCTGAAGAAATTACAGACATCCTGAAAACAATCTTTTCATAAATTTAAATTGGTAACTTTATTTTTTATCCACTACAGTAGAAGTTTAATGCCTGGTTTCACAGACAAGGCTTTAGAGTCCCAGACTAAAATGAATGTTTGAGCTGTCTTGAGCTGAAAATAACTTGCCCTGACATATCTTAAAATATACCAGTGTCATTGTTTTGTCTCAAGATGCACACAGTCATATTTTTCTCTAAGGTTGTGTTATAAAAGTGACTTAAATATCCTCATTTAAATAAGGCATAGTTCTGATTTAAACTGAACCTTGTCTGTGAAACCAGGCCATGACGTACAATTAGATTGTAGTGTTTGAATTTGTTTTGAACTACTTGCTAAATGTAAAATAACAGTATCAAGTATTTAATCAGTTATAGAACAAACCTTTATTGCTGTAAACATATTGCTGATCTCATAAACCACGCAAACACATTGTATTATACCAAATACACAAAATAACGTTGTTTTTTAGCAATAAAATAGGTGATCTTTTACTTTCAAGAGCATGGGTTTTCAACAGGAGGTCTGGGGCCCCTCAGGGGTTCGTTGTGGTATTACAGGGGGTCCTTCAAAAAGCCTATATGAATTCAATAATAATGAAAATGAAAACTTGATTAAAATGAAAAGCATAACATTCCTAATTTCTCAGTTAAAAATCTAATCAGTAAAATTAAATGTATGTTGTATGTTAATAGTATGTCACACTGTATACCAAAATTATTATTTCAATATCTTTGTAACAAACTAACATAACAAAGTATGTATATAAATATATTTAATTTTAATTTGATTCATGTACTGGGGGTTCCTGCGCCTCCTTTCTATCCATTAAGGGGTCTTTGGTCTGACAAGGTCAAGAGCATATTGATTTTATCTATCCAACCAACCAATAAAAGGCAAATTACACGAATAAATAATAATACATATTAAAGTGTAGATGTTGAGAAGATTTTAAATAATATTTTTATTTTGAAAAAAAAAATAGTTTTTTTCAACATTAGTAATTATATGTTTTGATAATGTATATAATTATGTCTTTCAATAATATGAAAATATAGATATTGCTTGGATGTACAGGAAGTTTTAGGTAAAGCCAGCTGAGCTGAACATTATTTCTTTAGGCAAAATGTTCAATGCGTCCTCCATTGACAGCATCTGTAAAAGTGAAATGCATAGCAAGAAACAAAACGATCACATATTCAAGTGTTGTGCAGAATCTGACGTTCTTACATACAATAGCAAGTTGCACAAAAACCCACAAACACAGAATGGACACATACACATGTAAGGCAAGTAAAGGCACATTTCTGGATTTAACCAGATGACATACAGTACTAAATCAAATCCACATTTACTTTCTCATGATAGACTCAAATAATGTAACCCATTTTCTTGTTTTTAATTTCAACAGATTTTATTTCAATTAAAGGTAAAGAACACAATAAATTAAACAAAGAGAAAAAGCTAAATGTCCGATGGTTTGGAGGGATTCGATATCAGTTTTGCCTGGCACTTGGCCCAAAGACATGTGAGGTCTTAAAGCTTGCACAAACTGCCAAGCATCCATTTCCCAAAAATCCACACGACAGTGGCTGGCCTTGTAAATGATCAAGAGTAATGGCATACAGTAGAGCACATCCATTAAAACTTGAACATGTTTCCAAGGGCAACAGAATTAAAGCTGCGATACTTCTTGAAAAAAGTGGCTCTTCATAACGTAACATAATCTGTGCTTCAAAGTACAGGGTAAAAACAAAAAAATCAACCAAGCAAATCACTGTTTGATCAAAGCTTTGCACCTGCACACCAAATCGAAACAAAATCACTAAATGTATACAACGTATACCAGATTATTATTTTTTTTGGTATAATATTCATTACTTAGTGTACGTTAGTAATATAGAAGCGCGTGTTGTAGACCTTTCTGTCAACGCTTAAGTAAATTAAGCTTTCAGAGAAAGTTTATCCTTCGTAAATGAAACGGAAAAAGACAACAGAAATGTTTCAAATATCACTCAGAAAAGCATGGAACTGGCACAATAGAATTACTTCTCAAAGCCACATGGCTTGCTGTCCATAGAAAGGCAAGATTGGAAAAGTTTACACTTCGTTTTTCAAGAAAGAAAATAGTCAAATCAAACAGATAATAAAGCTTAGCATCCAGCACTTAATAATAATAATAATAATAACATTAATAGTGATAACAGTAACAATAATAATTACAACATCAACAATAACCATAATAATTAAATTTGTTAATAATAGTAAGTAAAGCATAATAAAGCATTTTATTCCCATTGTCAAATATTCTGGCACAGATTGTTAAAACAATATGGTGTCAAAAGACATTCATAATCTCGGCACACATGCACACACACACGCACACACATTCTCTGTTGGTACATGAATAACAAAATGTTAAGAGACAAGCAATCTCTCTTTCTCTCTCGCATGCACGCACAAACAAACAAACAAAATAAATAACCATTTAATCCCAAAAAGTGAACAGCAATTTCACTTTACAGCACACATCAGACCTGGTCTTTGTATCATAATGGACTAAACACAAAGAAGAAAGAAAGATCAAAGCTGTGGTTCACTCCGATTCAAAAAACCGATGCATATATTTTCCAGAAATGTTGAGAGAAGGCATGATATCTCCCTGTCTGTTTTAATATTCTCGAGGCAGACTCTATAAAATATGATGGCAAAGTTGCACAGAAATGCAAAATTTGTAAAACGAGAGAGAGGGTCCAGAGGAGAGAGAGTTTGAGTTCGACAGCCCCTTACCCTGCGCCCCACACCGAACCTACCAAATAGGGTTTGCAAACACAGATTTGCATACATTTGTTTTTTTTTTAAGAAACACGGCACACTGAAAAGCCTCTGTATAAAACCGAACCTATCCCTGACAGTGTCCACTATGGAATGCAAATAATGAGGAAATATTACAGCGGGACAAAAAGTAATATTCCCGTAAGTCTATTTTCTCTCTCATCCAGTCTCCCTCTTTGTACATCTGTTGAAGACGTTTTCTCTCCCATAATAGAGAGAATAAAGATTGTTGAGAACTAGAAATGTTTTGTTTCTGCATAGTGTTTGCACATCTTTCCCCAAAAGACATAAATGAAACGTTTCACTTAGATTTATCTATATACATGATTTTCCCTCACTGATAGAAATGTTTAAGGAAAAGAAAATTGCAACGAAATAAAACATTACAAGGCATACATTATAATTAGCAAACTTAGCACAAATGTCCATACATAACAGTCATAAGGACATACTGTATATCCTTAAAGGTAGGTGCGGTCACCATATATATATATATATATATTTATATATATTTATAAATCGGAATAAAAATGTAAACCACAGAAACAGGGAATCGAATAGTCAATGTTTATTTTTTAAAGTGCAAGTCTGTTGCAGTTTCAACAATGTGCCAAAAAGAACGATGCCAGTCTTCCGATGTGACCTTCTCATTAACTGATAAGCCAGCGCCCTCTGGTGGTGACTGACCGTATGGCAAGAGCACACTTTCGTACACTTTCGACCCATCGATGCATCGGTACAGATTTTGGACGATCTTCAATCTCTTTTGTCTGAGGAAATAGCAAACACATACACAGAAACCCGTTTGGTCCTCACGTAGGAAGAAAGGAGACGACAAACCAAAGCCTGGGTCAGAAGCACACAGAGTCCTGGCGAAAAGACTCTCCACCGTCTCTCCTCTGGCAGCCTTGCGGGCATCTCAAGGATCTCCGACTCAAGGAAATCCGATTGGCCCACCTTAAGCGTATCTCCTTGCAGGAACAGGTGGTTGATCTTGGTCTAGGCTCTAAGACTAAGAGATCCAACTATAGTCTTTCTCACTTACTGCCCTGGCGTCTCCCTCCAGAGCCGAGTCGCTCTCCTCTTTCCCATCGTCTATTGCTCTGTCGTCTCGCTGAGACATCCCTGAGCCTGCCCTCCATTTCCCATTCTCCTCATCCCCGTCGCCATCTCCCATCAGCTCCGCCTCTCCCATCATCTCATCCTCCCCGTCACCATCGGCGGTGTCGTCAGGGAAACGGTGGTCACCGGGATACAAGAGCTCTTCTTCCGGGGAACCGTCCTCCCCGTTTTGGTCCAACAGGGCAGCCATGCCCCTTCCCGAGCAGTCTGCGCAGACGCCGTGGCGGCGAGAACCGTGCTTGATGCCCACGCTGGCGGCAGACATGAAGACACGACTGCACACTTTACACACATACTTCTTGTCCTTGCTGTGCACCTAAAACGAATGAAAAGACAAAACTTTATATTACTTTTGTAAAAATGTAATTTTATGAAAGATTAAATGTTACACCTTATTTTGCTGAATAAATTGCTGTTCATTTTTCCATTTTTATTAGAAACAAAAATAATACTACTGATAAAGACTTTTAAATGGATGAAAAATTAATTAATTTTTATTAAAATAAACCAAGCAAATATGCTAATAAATTCTTGAAATATTTACTTAAAATCTCAAGGGGTACGTCAAGTAAATATGTTAGAGCAAGGAGGTTTGGCTTACAAAAGTTTGAAAAGCCCTGGCAAACAGCATAGTAATTTACTCAAAGGCACTAATATAAAAATATTATGGCAATGCCAAGTTATTTGATTTGTAAGTGTTAAATGCGTGTACTCAAAATGTCTCGAACCATTTCAAATAACAGTAAACTGTGTATCTGCAATCTGCACTCGCTTCACTGGGGAAAACATTGCAGCCAAGCGCCGTCTCTTGTGTAGACCTTTGAATTTTCTCCACATTATACCCAAGCCAGCATATAGTTTGCGATCCGTCCGTGGTGTGAATCGTGAATAATGCAACGTTAGGTGTTAAATGTTTCAGCGCTAAGCAGAAGAGCCGCTCGCTGTCTGTTATCATGTCACACTATTACAGACCCTTTGATATGCTCGAAACCAGAGCTAATTTCTGTGGCACATCTCTTAGCCACACAGCACCAACTGCTTGTGCCAAAGCATGTTTGTATGTGCCTCCCATGAGAAGAGACAGTAAATACAGGCTTTAAGGAGAAAAGAGAGGAGGTGTTAAAGAGCGCTGGCAATAATAAGGGCAGGGAAAAGCTGAGATAAGAGGGGTTTATGGGATAAGGCACAATCGTATATTTAATAGGTGAGTATCCCACACAAACATCTTTACAAACAGCACATTTGCTCTCTAACCTTGAATGCACACACATTTGAATTCTACTGTAGGCTTCAGAATCTGTAATATTCTGTGAGTTATATTTTTATCAAATGTTTAGTAGATTTGTTTCGTTCATTTAGCCAGCCAATTATATTTTATTCAATCTGCAAGGAATTTGTATTTTTCAGAGGTTAAATATTATTAAAGTTTAAATATTATTTCATTTATCATGACACATACAGGATTCATTATCACTAACCGTATACAAGATACGATGGAATGTAGTGTCACATGTATTTTATTACATATTAATTAACTATTATTGCAGTTGCAAAAAAAAAGTACAGTTTTATGAATACAATACAGAATTGTAAAATATATATAAAATAAAATTGCAAACATTACCGACTGTTGTAAAATAAGCTTAATAACTTTGATCCTTTTTTATTTCTTTGACTGAAACTCAGAACAAATAAATAAGTCGTCTAAAACAGGTTTAAAATGACCCAATGCTGGGTTGTTTCAACCCATAGTTTGGTAACAACATCCCTGCAATATATAACTTTTAACCTAATAGTGTGTTCTGTATATAAAGGGCACATATTATGGCCATTTTTACAACATGTAATATAAGTCTCAGCCCAAAATACCCAACAGATCATTTATTATAACATGTCCAAAATGCCACTATTTGGGTGTGAGCAAAAAAACACCGTTTTGTGTGTGTAGCTTTAAATGCTCAGGAGCTATTGCTCTTTGCTTCCTTACCAAAAGAGATGATTTGGTTAAAATAGATCTGATTTCGCAAAAAAAAAAAAACAGAACAAATTGCAGACAATGTCCAATTCACTGAAGGAAGAAACTATGATAATACAAGACTGTTAGTCAGCGGCTGTGGGCGGGGCTTAAGCAGTGTGACATCACATTGCTAAAAGAATCAAAAAAGCATGTTGAAAGCATTTTCAATTGTAGGGTGGTTATAACTTGCAGAATATTACAGAAAAATTTGAATCTGCCAACACCTTGTAAAAGTGGATTTTGTATAATATGTGCCCTTTAAAGGTCCCCTATTTTGATATAATAATATAAGTATTCAGTGTTCCTAGAGTTTGCATGTGAAGTTTTAGCTCAACATACCGCATCGATAATTTATTATATAATGTTTTTGTGGGTGTCCCTTTAAATGCAAATGGGCTACACTGTAAAAAAAAATCCGTAGAAATTACTGTTGCCAGTAACTTACCGTAGATTTAAATGTATGTTATTTACTAGCAAGAGTTTGTTCAAAGTTAAATAAATTTTAAATATTAACTTAATATTAACTTAAGTCATGCAGAGCATTCTGGGAACCAGAAATCATCATCAACCTTTTTCGTTTTTTTCTCTTTTCCCAAAAATGCTTTGCTTGATGCTGTTATTTTAGTTTTACTCTGTAAAGACAAAGACTTGAAAGTGTTTATTTAACTTTGAACAAAATGTTGCCAATAAATAACATAAATTTAAATCTACTGTAAGTTACCGGCAACCAGCTGCAAGTAACATTTTTTTTACAGTGTGGCTTTCCAGAGGAGGGCGGAGTTTCATGAAGTCGTGCTGCAGATCTATCAATCATTCTCTCTCTGCTTCATGCGCTGTTTTAATCCTCATCTTTATAATGATCTGGAGACACATATTGATTTTCTAACACATTATAAAAGTGAATTCTGACAATAGGTCCCCTTTAAAAACAACCCAGCCTTTAGTTTTAGAGTGCACTTCAAATCAAAATCATTGCTGTAAACTATAGGATCAAAGTTCTTGTCCTTATTATACAGTAATTAATTTTGAAACAATTCTATCTTTATTTGCTCTATTTTATCTATATTTTACAATTCTTTATTTATGTCTGAAAACCTTTATTTATCTGCAATTTTTCCTTTAGTTTAGCCCAAATGTTCCATAGAATTCCATAAGACCCAGTTTATTCGGTTTTACCGCACACTGGCGCCCCCCATTGGCTCTGTCTCCTCTACTGAACTCACCAGAGTATGGCGCTTCATGTGTTCCCTCCGGGTGAACTTCTTCCCGCAGATCTCACAGGGATACGGCCTCTCACCCGTATGCGAGCGCATGTGCCTCTTCAAGATGCACTGGTGCATGGCGGAAAAACTGCAGTATGGGCACTTAAACTTCTTCCTGATCACCGTGAAGTCATTAACTGTGAACAGACAATGAGAAATAACTCTAATCAGAAGCAGAAAAAACACACACAGGTGAAACTTCTGCAAGCCTTCTTACTTTAACTCTTTCTATTGAATGAAATCCATTTAATGAACAGACAGCACTGCTGCCATGGAGGCCATTCATGTTAACCAAAATTATTTTAATGGGAAATAAATGGCAAAATTATTTTAATGGGAAAAGTCTGGGCTATAGTTATTTCAGGAAAAGGGAACCGGTTCAGGAATGCGTCCGGGTCAAAAATGCAAGACACAATGAAACGGAAGTAGTGATTGTATTATTTTCCCCGTCGTGACATATATCTCAGTAAAACGGAGAGAAAAAGGTAGGTCGGGACTTGAATTTGTCCATTGAGAATTGATTGGATCATTTGAAGTTGGGTCATGTTGCAATAGGCTTTATGCCCAGCTGCACTACTTCCTGAACTTCAGCCAGCTCCTTGTTTCCTGTCTTCCATTATTGGACAAACTGATTAATCCAGGTGTGCCTGACCTCAGTAGTCACCACAACAATAATCAGACACACCTTGATTAATCAGTTTGTCCAATAATGGCAGACAGGAAACAAGGAGCTGGCTGAAGTTCAGGATGTAGTGCAGCTGGGCATAAAGCCTATTTGCCAATCGCTGCGATTGTTTTCCAGGACCCACCTTTCCGCCATTCCTCGTGATCAGAAGTAAAGAGAGATTGTTTCAAGGAGGTAAGGAAGTTTTTGAATTGAAAATGAATTTAAAAACTTATTTAAAAATATTTAAATATATAAAGTTTTAAATAGAATTTTAAAATAATAAAGCAATTTTTTTTTTTAAATATCAGTTTTTAATTTCAATTTCATTGTGACTTTAAAAGAAAATGAAACTTGTTTTAGAGGCATTACGCTGTTTTGCATGTGAATGTTATTTTCATGAAAATTTTGCACATCTAACCCTAAATCTCATTATAGTAATGTAAAAAATCTCTACTATAATGTCAAAATTATATATATATTGTTACAGTAAATTATAGACCAATATTTGCACATCATGGTAGATGTGTTTATACTTACTAAGTAAATATTTGACAGTATTTCTTTTTAACTGAGAATCTGATGGCAAAAATCATGAAATCATGCAAAAATGTCAAACTAAGACTTGGATTACAGTAATGAGAGTTTGCGGGTAATAATTTGGTCATGATGATACTATAATGTAACATAAGAAAGCTTTATTATCTTTCCACAAACTATAATTGCCTTTTAATTTATTTCCTTTTTTATCTTTTTGGCCATTTGTTTTTTTTAGATTAACCCTAAACAGTCAAGTTCAACATGACTGCCACTTTCACATCAATGATGTCTTCCCTTCACTGAAAATATGGCCAGTATGCTTTTCTAGCATTGACAGACATTCAAGAGGGAACTCACACTACCTCACCTGCCCTTAGCTACCCAAACCAACCCCAAAAGACAGTTTCCTTAGCAACCGCAGCACAGAACCACAGATTTTACCACTTAACAAAGAAAGATGATAAAATAACACAGACTAACACAGCTTGCTATTGTTTGCTGAACAATTACTGCACAAAATATCAACCCAAACTTGCAATTCCACATCACATGTTCTCAGATGCATTTTCTCAGATGTTTCATACAAAGCGACAACAAAGCAGAGTTGATGTGATTTTGTGTCATTCACACTATAAGCCTGTAATCTCAATCTTTTAAAAGTGGTTGGAGACCATTTAGGTACAGTGCAAACCTAAACCCAGGTTACTGTAATCCTTACACATGATAGACATGATAAGCATGCGCTAAAATAGCTGTGACTTCAACACCCACATGTCTCATTTAAATGCAGAATCTGGTTACCTGGTTTGGTATTTCACAACCAGCACTTTTAAAATATCTTATATACCTTCTAGTCAGCATGTCACCAAACGTTTAAAAGCTAAATAAATGACAGAATGTTTATTATTGCTCATAAAAAAAAGAAAAGAAGTAATTCACAGAAACTTGTGAATAACCAGTCAGTATTGACATGTTGCATGTTTCACAGCAAAATTTATTGGCTTTAAATTTGCACTCAACCATGTTCACAATAATATTTCAAAATATATCACATACAGGAATCTGTGCATTGAAATGGTTCTTCATTTTAGTAACAAAAATAGTGCAATTCAAAACTGAGATTTCTCATCGGCAGTTCAAACCTCTTCAGAAAAAAATATTAAAGTGAATAAGTCTTTTAAATTTTTTCCTGAGAAAGTGCTAAGACCTTGAAAATGTCTGTTTCAGAGCTATGTGTGTGTGTGTGTGAACAAGTGCAAGTTACAAATTTTTCCGTCATTCTTTCAGAAAGGTCCCGAACTGTGATTGTATTCACAATGCACCTCGCATTTAACATAGCACCACACTGAACAACAATAATGCTTATCAAAAACCTATTGAGATGTTTGTTCATCCTGCAGACTTGGCACAGAACTGCAAACTTTTATCAATAAAAAATACAGCTAAGCATATGACGCACAGATGAGGTATGCCGAGGACAGCAGACCTTTACAGACTAACTCTCACTTTATTCATCCTGGAAAAGGTGAAATGAAAAAGTCAGTTTGAGATTTGGCTATAAGACTTTGAAGTGGTCTTGGTGTGTTTCATCAATGCAATAACTATATGAATACACAACTGACACAAGTACTAGTAAAATTTTTGAAACTACATGAGTTTAAAGGGATAGATCATCATTTTCTGACTATTTTGAGAAATTTTTGTTACTAAACCTATCAGAAGCCCCATTGACTTCTATAGTATTCCTTTTTTCCTATTATGGATGTTAATGGGGCTTCTGAATGCATGTTTCCAATGTTTCATTATTTGTGACCCTATCTGTGAAATCCATAGTCTCATATTCTAATAATGTTTGATTTCACATTGATTTGAATCTTTGGCTTGACCTTACTCAGTCAATATGAAAGATATCAAGCTTATATTTCACAGAATGTTCTTAACATAGGAAAGAAAATGACTTAAAGGACAACACCACCGTTTTTCAATATTTTACTATGTTCTTACATCAACTTAGACGAATTAATACATACCTATCTTTATTCAATGCATGCACTTAATCTTTGTACAGCGCTTTGTGAATGTGTTAGCATTTAGCATAGCCCCATTCATTCCTTAAGATCCAAACAGGGGTGAATTTAGAACCCACCAAACACTTCCATGTTTTCCCTATTTAAAGACTGTTACATGAGTAGTTACACAAGTAAATAGGGTGGCACAAAATAAAATGTGGCGATTTTTAAGCGGCTAAAAATGGGAATTATGTTGTATGGCAGAAGAGCACTTAGTTTGCAGCACTTCAACCTCGGCACTTCAATTACTGCGCCCGAGGTTGATGTGCTGCAAACTTAAGTTTTATTTTGTGCCACCATACTTACTCATGTAACTACTCTTTAAATAGGGAAAACATGGAACTGTTTGGTTTCTTCTAAATTCACCCCTGTTTGGATCCTAAGGAATGAATGGGGCTATGCTAAATGCTAACACATTCACAAAGCACTTTACAAAAATTAAGTGCACGAATTGAATAAAGATAGGTATGTATTAATTTGTCTAAGTTGAGGTAAAAACACAGTAAAATATTTTAAAACAGTGGTGTTTTCCTTTAATTTGGGTTTTCATTCTTTCAATGAATTTTAGCTGTGACCCTAAGGTGTTATTCCAAATATTCAGCTTTATAGATTTCCCAGAACTCCTGCTAGATGTTTGTGGTCTGACCACTAAACTAACTTTCACAATAAGATAAAATCTGATCAACAACTTACTGAAACAAGATCATGACTTCAACAAAACCTCTGCACAACCTCCCTGTTATAAACTCCCATGTCGAGTCTCACAGGTAGCTGGTCATACAAGGGTCAGTCACAACCTTAAATGATTTGCATCGATTTCTTCAACATCTTGTGTATCTCTGTGAATTAAGCTAAAAGCTGAGCAGAGATAATTACTTGCATAATTCGGTACACATACACACACAGAGAGGACATAGCAGGTTGAAAGATTTAAGACATCCCCTAATCGTCCTCATCCACCACCATCATTTCCTTACGGTCAACCATTAAACTCTCCTGCAGAGGGCAGCATTGTGCACAGAGTCAACGTTGCCAAATTTACCACTTGAGGAGTTATTAAATAGCTTTTGCTCCATAGTCAATGTTGCAAGCTAACCATGATTAAGAGTTTGCTGGTAAGGAAACCGAAGGGTGCAAAGCCACCCGAAAATAATACACTGAGACCTTAAATATACTCCAGCGCATGAGAAACATTGTATTTGTGTTGCATAGCATTTGTGCCAGCAGCCGTATGCTGCCATACAAGAGGCTCTTTACAGTAATCATATAAAAACCTGCTGATATAAACATAATGTTAAAAATATAGTCACTGAGATGACCTAGCATACATTCTCACACTAGTTATGATCAGGTCAAATTGCTGGTTTTGGCAGTTGGCTGGCATCTTGTGCAAATGATAATCAATCATCAATGCGTATATGGTCACCGGTGTCTCTCTGTATGGCGTGCAAATGCCAAAGCTGTTCAGAAGAGGAGATTCCAGACCGACAGCATACTTTGGCATGGGTGGCCAGATTTTTTTGCGTGCTAAAGGTTCGGGCGCAAGCGGGGCACGTGTACACCCGCTCGCTGGAGTGCACGGAGGACAGGTGCCGGTTCAGATCCGTGCGGTCACGAAAGTGCTTGAGGCAGTAGACGCACTGCATTAGCTTCCTCTTCAGATGAATCGTCTTCTCGTGGCGGTCTGCGTTAGACTTGAGCGTGAAACTGGCTGGACACTGGGAGCAATGGTAGCGAGCTGGCGGAGGGTCGAGCGTAGGCGCGTCCGCCAGGGGGCGGTGGTGGTTGAGGCAGTCCAGGGACAGGGCCATGAGCGAGAGTGTGTGGCTGTACTCATGCTCTCTCAGCTGAAGCAGGCTGCTAAACAGTTGCTTACACAGAGAGCAAGCCAGCTCCCGCCGCCAGCCCGGCCCTCCGCCCCGTACCTCCGTCACACACGCTCCATGCTTCTCCTCCACCATCTGATCTTCCTCTACACGATCCTGGACACGGTCCAGTCCTGAGAGATGGAGAGAGAGAGCGAGAGGTGAGAACTAACGACGGGAGATCGGCTTATGTATGTGAAAAATAACAGGCAGTCATGTGGCAGGTCCAGGATGAGGGGCCGGGGCCACAATGTCACGCATACCTGCACTGTTAGACGGACCGCTACCTTCCTCCTCCATTTGCTCCTGTAGGGATACACACACATGCAAATCAACATTTGTGTACTTTTGGTCGCAGATTTGTATAGAGGCGTGAGCTCCTGAGGCATGCACACAAATACAAAAACTGGATAAGGAAGAGAAAGCCAGAACCCTTTGAAGAGAGACGAAAGCAAAGAAACAATTGGGTGTGTAACAGATGAAGCAACAAAAAAACAGATGTGCAGATGCTTTCTTAGCATTAAACTTTAGCAAAATTATTAACACATTATTGACAAACACATAGTTATCAAAATTATGTGAGCTTTATGCTTAAAACTAGGGACGCACTGATGTATCGGCCTATATTCGGTTTTGAAAAATTAAAGCAATTTTTCCCACTATCAGACAACGGCCAATTGCTCAAAAAAAAAAAAAAAAAAAAAAATGATGATCAGGGCAGATTATATCCTGGCAATGAAAGGGGGCAGAATAACACATCCAAACTCATGCTGTGTGATTATTTTGAATTGGGTAACGATAGCTGCGTTTCCGCTAAATATTTGCGTAAAACTTAAGCGGTATTTCCTAAATGTCGATTAAAACTATTACCAAATGTTATACTATAAAAAATTATGTATTAAGTAATGATAAGTAATTCTAAAAAAACATTGTGACAGGTGGGACCGTCTGCATACGGTGCTGCCCAACCAACATGTGCATGACATTAAAATACGGTGAAAGCGATTCGAAAGCATACAGAGCAGTCGACTCTCGATTTGCTCTCGTGGCATTTTTACCTTGTTCACACCTTGTCAGTCCAAATCCCATTTTGGTGCATATCCGAGTGGAATCCAATCACATTTAGAACATATGAAAGGCCAGAAACCGCATAAAATCCGTTTTTTTATACAATTACAACCAGAGGTGCACGGTAAAAAAATCAGTAGAAATTACAATGTTATTGCAGCTTGGTTGCCGGTAATTTACCGTAGATTTAAATTTATGTTATTTACTGGCAAGAGTTTGTTCAAAGTTAAATAAATTTTAAATATTAACAAGTCTTTATCTTTACAGAATAAAACTAAACAATAACAGCCTCATGCAAAGCATTCTGGGAACCAGAAATCATCATCAAACTTTTTCTGTTTTTTGCTTCAGATTTTGTTTCCCAGAATGTTTTGCTTGATGCTGTTTTTTTAGTTTTACTCTGTAAAGACAAAGACTTGTAAATGTTTAATGTTCATTTAACTTTGAACAAAATGTTGTCAGTAAAAAACATAAATTTAAATCTACGGTAAGTTACCGGCAACCCAGCTGCAATTTCTACGGAATGTTTTTACAGTGTGGTTTGAAATCCGTTTTAAATCGCATTTCCGGAAATCCATTTCAGTCTGACTGCCCTGATCGCATTTGTGTAGCTTTTTGGTTACGTTATGCTGTCACGTCACTTAAACACAACCCCAGCGCGAACTTTGGAACAGTCCGTTTCTGACGAAATGCTAGTCCATGTATTGGGAAATATAGTTTCTACAACATCAGACATTGAGACGTCATTGCCATAGAAACAGTGCAGATAATCCAGAACATGGCAGAACGCTACAGGACGCACAGATCGGATCTAAACAGTTGTGATACACAATGTGGACAGTAAGTCTGTAAAATCGGATATGCACCAAAATTGGACATGGACTGACAGTGTGAACAAGGTATTTGATGTCATGTGCTTGTCCTCCAATCATACCATGCCAATGCCATATTCAAAAAATCATGTGCTGTAAAAAAACCTGTGAATGCTTACAAATTCAGTTTCCATTAAATTTGAACGCTCCTCACTTCTGTGATTTCACGACATTATACTTTGAACCTAGAAGTTAAAAACAAAACTATATCGGAAATGGCAAATGTCATTCTAAGTAATCGAATATTGGTAACTGCAAGGAAATTTTGTATCGGTGCATCCCTATTTAAAACATAATGGGGTGGTTTCCCGGACAGGGTTTAGATTAATCCAGGACTAGACCTTAGTTAGGACATTTAAGACGTTTTTACAAAAAATCTTACAAAAAACTATATATGTGTGCAGTGTGCGGTGACTTCTTTTTCGAGGGCGCTCAATGCAAAGTTCGTCACAACATGTCTGTGGTTCAGAATTTCAAAATATGTGTTCTGCGCATCGAGTGATCCTATGTGCATCATGTGTCTTGTCAAAATAAGTGCCTGCTGCAGACGTGTCTAAAGGGTTTATGATAAAAAAAGACACTTGCGTTTGCCAGATACTCACATTATCTCATGCATAATCAGAGTTTACTTTTAAGGGAGTGTCTTGCGTTTATTTTGTGAACGTGAGCATCTCTTTTATCATAAACGGTTTTGACGTGTGTGCAGCAGGCACTTATTTTGACAAAACACATGATGCACATGGTTCACATGACGCAACAAACACATATTTTGAAAACGCAAGCAACACACACGACACTCCGAACACTTATTTTGAATAAGCGCCCCTCGGATGAGCAACCACGAGCCGCCACTGCAGGTGTGCATCTTGAGACAAGACAAAATAGCACTGATACATGTTAAGATATGTCAGAATAAGGTGTTTTTAAGTTGAGGTAGATCAAACATTGATATATAGTCTCGGACTAAGATAAGCCCTGTCTGGGAAGCCTTTCACATATATATATATATTTTTTTTCTCTAAAAATTTGTCCATAGATACATAAAGTTTTTTTGTAAAGTAAAAAGTGTCTTATTTTTAGGATGTTAACATATTTTCATTGGACAAGAAGACAAAATACGAAGTCTGAAAATTATTTTAGCAGCTTTTTTTTCAAACAAAAATATTAATTGGTACTTTTATTCATTCACTGTAGTTTTCCAGTAGGATATCCAACAGGTAAATCTTAAAGGGACGCTCCACTTTTTTGAAAATATGCAAAATTTTCAGCTCCCCTCAAGTTAAACATTTGTTTTTTACCGTTTTGGAGTCCATTCAGCTGATCTCCGGGTCTGGTGGTACCACTTTTAGCATAGCTTAGCATAATCCATTGAATCTGATTAGACCATTAGCATCGCGCTAAAAATTAACCAAATAATTTTTCCTATTTTAAACTTGACTCTTCTTTAGTTACAACACTATTTTCAGGCAGTTTTAAATAGGAAAGTTTTAAATATGAAAAATATCGAAACTCTTTGGTTATTTTTGAGTGTGATGCTAACGGTCTAATCAGATTCAATGGATTGTGCTAAGCTATGCTAAAAGCGGTACCACCAGACCCAGAGATCAGCTGAATGGATTCCAAAACGGGGGAGCTGGAAAATGAGCAAATTTCCCTTTGTCCATGGAAGATCTTTGTGTGTGTGTTTTATTGGTGGGGTCTTTAAAGCGTCTTGTATGTGGTGCTCTTTAGATGCATGTATACAGTAGGTCTGGCTCACCCCCTACACGATTTCCCAATTTTCGTTCTCTTTCCACCCTCCCCTTGTGTAAAAGTGACACATTATGGTTTGAGCAAACAGATGGCTTGTCCGCAGAGATGGTACAACTTCTTGGGGGGGAGGTCCTGCGAAACCAAATGCCACCTCAGCACACATGGGGCGAATGCAATTTCCTGCTCTCACTTAAGAAAACAAAACCCACCCTGCCCCTATGCATTGTCCACCATCACTATTGATTTTTAACTCCACCTGCATCCCCTTATCGGGAAATTTGCAGCGGCGGGGCACTTCTTTATATTCATTGCATCGCTACAAAGTACTGAACTTGTGGACCTGAATCAAGTCTTTGGAAAAATGCATTTAAATATGGTCAAATGTGTGGAAGTACTTCGGCTGATGGCTAAATGCATCGTCCAATGAGCTTAAATTCTGCAGGTTTTCTATGTGCACGGATTTCGTATCCCTTCCGTGGAAAAGAAGCAAGGACAGAAATATGAAACAAAGAGAAAAAAAGAGATCATGCACAAAGTAACAAAGCAGAAGTAACTAAAAAAGCTACATGAATATGTGACCCAATATGTGAGAATCTTAATATTGACTAATATTGAATAAGGCCAACGCTTGAAAATAAAGCAAACTTTAATGCTTACAATCTTATAATTATATTATGACACTTTATGGATTTCACAGACAGGGTCACAATATTGCTCAGATTTGAAGAGACAACATTTATAAAGACGGTTAATATAAGTGGCCTATTTGTTGGACTTACCTCAATAAGCGATGACTTTAGGGCCGGGTCCGCATTGACCTTGTCAGGGGGGCTCCTAGAATGCAGCAGACCGAGGGCCCCTGTGGGCCATGGCATGGGTGGTGGCAGTGGAAGAGGAGGAAGAGTAGATGTAGATGCCCCATGTTTGCTACCAAACAGGGCCCCTGGATGTTGGGAACTCCTGCCATTGGAGCAACGTGGCCCTGAGGAGCACAGGAAACTAAGCTCACCCACCTACTCTCAGACCAGCGGCCATCTTCCAAACAGCAGCAAAGAGAGAGGAGGAGGAGGAGGAGGAAGAGGGGGCACACACAGCCACTGTATTTATAAAGAGAGGAAGAGGAGTGAAGAGACGAGGTGACCTAGGGAGTGGGGAAAGGGCTTGGATTCTCTCACTCGCTCTATTCAAGCTCCTCTTCATCCACCTACATGAACATACAAGGGATGGCTGTGTGTGTGCGTGCGTGTGTGTGTTAGAGATAAAGAAATTGGCTTTCACACGATGTTATCTTCATTTAAACCACACCAGGCTACATGCCAGAATCCATGAGAAGGATCCAAAAGAATATATATACGCAATATATTACATTTACGTTCAGTCACTTGACAGATGCCTTTATCCAAAGTGTCTTACAGTCCATTCAAGCAGTACATCATATCACATGTGTTCCCTGGTATTCTAACCCATAACCTTGTTGATATCACCATGTGCTGCCGGGTTAAACTACAAGAAGTGATATTAATCATATTGCACAGCAGACAATAAAAGACAGAAGAGGTGTAGATAAAATATTTCAACCAATAGCAATATAACTTCCATTGGACAAATGTGACATTTTTATTTGAAATGTTGCGATGATTACATCTTCCTATAAAAAAGCTGGTGTACATCAGAGGGATTTGTGTCACACAGCTTTTTCAGACTGGGAGAGCAGCAAAACTAGCTGAATACCAGCATCCATAGAGATTCCACAGACTGAGTCGATTCATGGTTTTGTCAACGTCAACGTCATTTCATGTTAGTGTGTTAAAGGGGTCATATGATGCTAGTTTTAAAAGCTGTTTGTGCATATACAAAATCTGTAAATTTGCAAAAATTAACGTTTCAGACCAAGAGATATTCCTTGTAAAAGTGAAGGCTCATCCACCCACATATCTACGTCACTGTGTGGGAAGATTTGCATAACCCCGCCCACATGTATGCACAAAGAAAGAAGGCGTAACTTTAATTATCACCATAATATCGTTGCCGCGGACGTCATGTCGTGGAGACGCTGTGCTTTGGGAGTCGATATTCCAAATATGGTAAGTGGCCTGCTTGAGGTATTCGGCCACTGGATAGCTGGCCAATCGGAGCACACCACGCTTTTCAGAACGATTACATTTATTTGTAAAAATCAACATGAAAGCTGCGGCATAGAGGAGCAACAATAATGCACGTTATGTGGAAAATAATGCGTTTTTAACCCTTAACCACATTAACACATTGTATTACACCAAATACACAAACTAATGCTCTTTTTAGCAAAGTCAGATGACCCCTTTACATTTTATGCTAGACCTACATGCAAGATGCCTTGTATGCAAGAATGAGCTACTTTCAGGACCCTGTTTGTAAGGCAGTGTTGTTCCTCTTTTTCACTTTTTTGGGGGGTCAGAAGAAAGTTTTTGCGGAATAATGTTGTTGGGAAATCAGAGTTGCTGGTTAGGAGCTAAGTGAACAGATGCTCTATTCTGCAAAAAGTACAACCACGGATAGATTCCTGGAATTCTTCTCTCCAGCACCATCCACTCCCATCCAACGCACACACACTCACTCACATCTATCCACTTATTGTTCTTCGCTGGTGAAAATATCCATTTGCTGCCTTTGGACTGAGACTCAATAATGGCTCACCTTGTTGCAAACTCTACACCAATTAACAAGTCATTTCTCAGAATATCTTTTTTTTGTGCTATACAGAAGTTAAACATGTTTTGAACAACATGAGGTTGAATAAATGATGAAAGAATTTATTTATTTTGGTGAACTATTTCTTAAGCACAATCTTTCAATCTACATATAGCAAGCAATTCTCTCATATATATAAAAAAACGTAACCAAACTAAATTTCAACTATAAATAAACCAACGCAGCTGCTTAAATCCTGATAAACACCAAAAGATAATCGGGCTGAATTTGGGTAGATTCCCCCCTTACGACAATCCTAGGTAAAGTCCCGATCATCTTGTGGTTGAATCGATTATCTTATCAGATTTTCCTGTGGTGCGCAGTTTGTGAAGAGTGTCTGTATCGGCATAGAAAACACACTCCGAAAGCAAATCGTCAATATTCCGATATATTCAAATATTTACGATCAGAAAATCCTGTTGTGTGGGAAACCTCGAGGACAAATGCACACGCAAGCTATAGATTTTTTCATCATGTTTGTAGGCTCTCACATTTTTTATTTAAAAAATCTTTTGGTGTGGCCTTAGCTTTAGTGGTAAATGCAATTCTTTTCAGGAGCATCTTAAAGGTATAGTTCACCCATAAATGAAAATTTAATTCTGTCATCATTTACTTACCCTCAAGCTGTTACAGACCTGTATACATTTCTTTGCTCTGCTCAACACAAAGGAGGACATATTTCTATGAGGCAGAAAACAGTAGAAAAAAAGGAATACTATGGAAGTCAATGGTGCTCAGAAACGGCTTGGTTCCAAACATGGCTTAAATATCTTGATTTGCTGACATTTGTGTTCAGCAGAGCAAAGAAATGTGGTTTAAAACAACATGTGAGTGAATTAATGACAGAATTTTAATTTTTGGGTTAACTATCCCTCATCTAAAAATGGCTGGATTATTTTTGACCCATGATGGGTAAATATTGGACAGAACACTTGCTGGGTTAAAAATTACCCCATGCTGGGTCAAAAATTACCCAATACAGGGTTGATGTTATGTAATCATGAGGTATTATAACCCAGCAGTTGGATTAAAACAACCCAGCATTGCGTCAATTTTTACCCAGCGGTGTGTTCTGTCCAATATTTACCCATTATGGGTCAAAAACAACCCAGCCATTTTTAAAGTGCTTTAATTTTTTTTTAAGTTGCCAGCCAGCGCCAGCATTTTTATGATTTTCACAAAAGTTTATGCCTTCCAGAAAATGTTCTTCTTTAAATACCGTATTTTCTGGACTACAAGTCTCCCCGGAGTATGAGTCGCGTCGGTCAAAAATGCATTTTGAAGAAGAAAACACATATATAAGTCGCACTGCACTATACGTCGCGTTTATTAAGTAAATTATTTCACAAAATCCAAGCCGAAGAACAGACATTTAATCTGATAAGGCAAGTTATTCAACTAAACAATAAAAATAAAATAATTTTTGATGTAAAAGTCGCACCTGAACTTAAGTTCCAGGACCCGCCAAACAGGAAGTGTTTTCTCTTAATTGACGAGTTAACTTGTCAATGGCGGAAAAAGAGTTAAGAGGACAAGCAAAAACAATGGCTAAGTTTACATGCTAAAAAGCAGGCTAAAGCACGAACATCAATTTAAATAGGGTGCTCGACAAAAAAAAGCGTAGTAGTAATGATGCAAAGTCGGCAACACCAAAGCTCCAAAAAATATCAAAAATGTTTATTAATTAAAAACAGTGCTAGGCATCAGGTTTACATGCTCAAAATTTTATCAATACAACTGAATTTAATCCGATTGAAGGTTACTACAAGCATTGCAATCTGATTAAAATGTTTGTTTACATGTACATTCTATATAATTTGAACCGGACTTCTGCTCAAGCGCACAGCCAGGGTTGCCAGCTTCGCGTATAAAAACATCCTAATGGACATTCAAAGCTAGCCCAAAAGCACCCAAATGACTATTCTCAGCCAAAAACCAATAACTTATGAACAAAATCCTTTCATCTTTAAAAAAAACCCTGCGGAGACAGTTTAAACAGCAACTCAAATCTAAACTCGAAAAAAGCAGAGGACTTGGCAACGCCACCCAGCGCACAGCATCTCTCGTCGAGTTTACGCTTTATCTCCGGATAAATGTACAAAGTCAAAATTGAGTTGGAGAAAGTTGTTCTTAAGAAGTTTTCAGAAATAGGCAATGAAAACACAATTTTCAAAAGGCACATCGCTCTTTTTTGTTTTATGTAGCCTAATGTTACAAAAGTACACATGAACGCTGCCCCATTACCTTAATAATGCATGTTGCCATTCCCTTGCTATTGCATGTTTCTGTGACAAGAATTATGTGATATGTAAATATGAGGTAAATATAAGATGTAAACTTGATCACAAATGTCCTGCGCTTGTGCACAATGTATTTTTGCATCCGATAATGAAGGAACATGTTCATCCGATGAAAGGTACATGCTCAAGTCCAATATAATGATGTTATAATTTAAAAATCAACTCACTTTTGCTGACAAATTGCCAACAGAAGCACAATTATGAGCATCCTTAGAATGCATTTACTTTGTGTGCCAAATAACAACATCTATAGTTCACCTATATGCATCTCAGCCCATGTTTCATATACAGTGTGCTGTTATTTATACTGTATTGCATTGGTGTATGGCTGTGTTTGTAGTACTGAATACAATGAAATATTCACACTGTACTGAATGTTGTTTAGATTGTACGCTGTGTTTATTACACACCGAGTGTGTACATCGTTCTTTGGAACAACTCACTGATTCCTAGTAAGTGCAAATGTGTGTATCAGTACACATAAAACCTCACACGAGCACACACGGTCCCGTGAGACTCTGACAGTGGCAGGAGAGAGGACAGGTTGTCAGCCTGCTGTCAGTGTGTATAGATCAGTCGCAAAGACAGACACACACTTAAAGCAAATCGCACTGGTAAACCTGACCCAGGATCAGCCAAAAGCGCAGAATCTGGGTTAATCACGGCAGCCTGCAGGACACGCGGGGACCCGCCGTGACCCGCTCGGCTCGATCAAATCAATTACTTTTTTTCTGAGACTTTTACAAATCTTCTTTGAAGTTTGGGAGAGGAGGGCGGCTAGTGATCCGTCAGAGCGTGCATGGTTGAACGGGCTCTGTTTGTTTTAGAGGGGCGCCATTCCCCAAACGGTCATCAGTTGATCAGTTACGCATTAACGAGAGCATGGGAGATCAATTTATGGCTTTTCTTGTTAAAAGTATGAGCATCTTCTTTGGTTTAAAGTAGACATATACAGTAAAATGTTATAATTAAGATGAAATAATAAAGTTTGTGGCTTTAAAAAAAATAGATGAATCTTTTTCAATAGAATACAAAAGGAAAAATTTATAGCTGAATATCCAAACTGCTGAATATCCAAGTGAATGGGGACCACGTATATCAAGGCCAAAGTTTAGTGAATACCAAAATTTCACAAAGTAATCATGTCTTTACAATTTACATCTATTCATTCAGGAGACGCTTTTATCCAAAATGACTTACAAATGAGGGAGCATTTAACATTTTGCCTTCATTGCCAACAATACGTGTATAAGCATAAGTGTGAATAGTAATGAAGCTGGAAGTATACAATATCAGTCAAATATAGTGGATGAGTCAAATAAAACAGTTTTATGATTTTATTTCCACAAGCAGTGGTCCCAATTCAATTTTATTTTATAGAAGAGAGGTGCTTAGACATTGTGCGATGTTGCTTTGCTTTGGATCAACATGACGGTTAGTACACGTTAACACAATTTATTCATTTTAATTTTTGGTTGTACTAAACCAAGGTTAAGGTTTAACAAAATGTAATCATAAATCAACCAAAAAAATAAATAAATGTCAATGTTCACCAATATTTTACAACTTTTCAAATGATGTCTCCGGTCCAATCAATTACCAAATAAAAAAATCAAGCCCCGTCCTAAACATTTTGTTCGATTATACGGTTTCAGTCAAAAATGTGTCACAGTGAAATAGTTGTGAATGCAACTGACTTTCGCATTCTGGCATTACCGGTGGACTAGATTAGCAGGATGATCAGATTAATGCTACTCTATATTGTCTTTTATCCGGAGTTTGGAAGACAAAGGCTCCCGTGGCTTGAGTGACAGCCACTGTGTTTCATTCTCAAGAGTGGCCATTAAGACTTAATGTAGTTCAGCAAACACACACTCTCGAGTCTGCCCTAGGGGTGTAAAGAGCAGGAACCGTTTCGAGTGGTCCTCCTTCTTCTATTCAGAGGAACACTAAACTTAAACAAAGAGACACCAACCCAGGACATGGAGAGAGAGAGCGAGTATAATGTAAAGAGCACACACCACACACATAAACACACATCCAATACTCTGACACAGTGATTGAATGGTCAAAAATGGGTGTGGATTGGGCTGTATCGACCATAGACACTGAAGGGGACATCTGACATGGCAGTCAATCATGAATGGGTTTCAATTAATGGCCGATACTTTCATCTGGTCGCCGCCAAGCTTTAATATTTGGTAACATCCTTAGGTTTGGTTATCTCAAAGCTTTTATTATTTTAGCGCCAAGAAAGGTGTTTTATGAGAGGGTTTAGGTAACCAAAAAAGGCATAACAACTCACACCTCACCAAAAGACCTGTAACGTGCAAAGATATGCATGTATGCACTTAAAGGGATACTCCAGCCAAATATAAGCAATTTGATATACACGTGTACATAATCATTTAGGTGAACACATTTGGAGTTATTTTAGTAAATGGCCTTGCTCTTCCAAGCTTGGGATCAGGGAACAACTTCTGATTTTAGAGTGGACATAACATAAAAATCTAAGTTTTTTCATGTTTAAGTGCTATAATTGTCTCCAGTGCTTCTATCAACCTATAAAATGCGAAAAAGATCAACCCAGTAACTTAGTTTTGGTAAACCATTCTCTGCAAGCATGTGCAAAAATATGTAATTGAAATTTGGCTACCCTTGTGATGTCAGAAGGGGATAATACCGCCTCTTAATCTGCACTATCCAACCACAGCACTGCCATTTAGTGCAGAGATCAGCTCATTTGCATTTAAAAGGACACACCCAAATATTTTTTGCTCACACCTACAAAGTTAGAATTTTAACATGTTATAATAAATTATCTATATGGCATATTGAGCTAAAACTTCACATATGCACTCTGGGGACACCAAAGATTTATTTTACATCTTAAAAAAATGTTCCCTTTAAACCCCCAAAAAGTGCATTCATCTTTCAGAGAAATTATCCACACGGCTCCAAGGGGTTAGTAAAGGTCTTCCGGGGGTAATTGATGTGATTTTGTAAGAAAAATATCCATATTTAAACTATAATAACTAGCTTCCGGTAACGATGTCATCTTGGACAGAGTTTTAGTGTAGTAAGCATTGGTTGCAATAGGTGCGTTGCGCAGTGAAGCGTGCCAACGAGTCCAAGATGGCGTCGTTACCTGAAGTTAGTTATTACAGTTTACAAAGTTTAAAATATGGATTTTTTTCTTACAAAATCACATCGATTACTAGCAGAAGACCTTTATTAACCCATTGTAGCCATGTGGATTACTTCTGTGAAGGATGAATGCAACAACGAAGTTGTTCCCTGATCCCTGTTTTCTCCCATTATAAAGCTTGGAAAAGCACAGACGTTTACTTAAATAACTCCAAATGTGCTCATCTGAAAGATAACGGACATGTGTATCCCAGATGGCTTCAGGATGAATAAATCATGGGGTAATTTTCATTTTTAAGCAAACTATCTATTTAAACGACAACCAACAGTTTAAAAGTCAACAGCAAAGTTTCAATACTGCTTTCAGAAAGCACCCATAAAACACAAACTGTACAAAGACACATATCTATATAGTGCTTGAGGACACCCAAACACACAGCCAACCAGCCAGGCTTCAATAAATACCCTACATACTGTACAACCTAAAGATCCACGTGAGAGTACTACAGGATTCATTGTCACTGACCCATATAAAGCATATACAACTCTAGCAGAAGCACATTCAAATCCTAAGGAGAATCTTTAAACACACATGGAAAGCACCTACAGTACAACATATACCATTCTAGCAGGAATACATACACGCCTCAGTGGGATTCTACATGAGTTCGTATAAAACTCTATGGAGACGAAAGTAGCAGACCACAGTGTAACTTACGGGAGAGAGAGTGTCCTCCCTTGGGCAAGTAGTCGAACAGAAGTTGGTTCTCCTCTCCAAGCATCTCCGCCCCCAGAGATAACAAGCTGTTTTTGCTCATGAGAGCGGCACGCAGATTAGCGACCGAGCCCCCTCTCTCCTGTGCCACGACCTCGTCCCTCTCACCGGACAGAAACCCGCTGTCCCCCGCTGCGGCCTCCTCCTGCTTTACCAGGAGGTCCATGCGCTCGCTCCGGCTCTCCGAAATGTTAGGCTCCAGTACTTCTGCACCTTAAAGGGGAAGTGAGGAGTGTTAATGAATTAACCACACACACTACACAAGGATGAAATTTGACTGTTTTGAAAATAAGTTCAGACCACCATGTGTGTGAATTTGGTACACACAAAAAGAGTCACACAGAATGTTCGTGACTAACAGCCTCGATCAACATTCATTTTCAATATATGGACAAACAGATCTATAACATTTTTCTTCCTCAAAATGTTTCCTTTATACAGGTTTTGAATGACACAAGGGTAAGTAAATGATGAAAAACGCAATCTAGGGATACAATTTAATAAAATTTGTATAAAATTTATAAAGTATAATATAAATGTATAAGTATGTATAAAATGTAAAAGTATAAGTATATTTTTGCTATGAAAAATATATTTAATTTTAATCTTTTCAAACCTGTTATGTTTACAGGTTTGTAACATAGGCCTACACATTTTTTCCAATGCAACATGAGTATAAATGCTTTAAAATATATTTCAAAATATACAAAAAATTGCCAAAAATATATTGGTGAAAAATATATATTTCAAAATATATTTAAGCACATATATTTTTGGGCAATTTTTTTGTATATTTTGAAATATATTTAAAATTATATTTAAAAATATATTTTTTTGCCGTGACCAGTGTTGGGGAAAGTTACTTTTAAAAGTAATGCATTACAATATTAAGTTACTCCCAAAAAAAGTAACTAATTGAGTAAATAATGCTTACGTTACTTTTAAGTTACTTTTGCGTTACTTTTTCTTACTTGGCTGAGGCTTGATCTCTTTCGGGCCTTGCAGGTGTTTTTATGATTGCAAAAATGTCAAGCTCTGTCCTGCCATCTCCGTTTCTGACTCAAACTGTTCCCGATCAGGCACACAAAGTGCGTAATTCTACGTTAGTATGTTCAGTTTAATTCAGTACATCATTTTATTTTTAAATTGAATTAATTAAACTTAAAAGTAACTTGGATTACTTTTTTTAAAAAGTAACTCAAATATTAATGTGTACATTTATAAAGTAATGCGTTACTTTACACGTTACTTCAGAATAGTAATATTACTACGTAATGCACGTTACTTGTAATGCGTTACCCCCAACAATGGTCGTGACTTCCCTTAGACCAGTGGTTCTCAAACTTTTTCAGCGTGCGTTCCCCCTTGTGTACGATGCATTCCTTGGCGGCCCCTCAAAGAAAATTTATGACAATTTTGTTCTAAAACATAACATTTTAATTATACAAAACATATTTAAGTATACAAAGTAGTGGTGTTGGTTAATAGCCTTATTTTTTTTTTAGGTTTAATTACACAGAATTTATGAAAAACTAATGTATTATATAAAATGTCATAAAACTGGGGCCCCCCTGACACCATCTCGTGGCCCCCAGTTTGAGAACCACTGCCTTAGACAATACAAAGGCAACAAAAAGTATGGCTTTCAAAACACACAAAAATGCAAACTTTTCTTTTAAAAGCACAAGGACAGCTGCTTGGATGTAAGGAGTCCAGACTGCAAGAACAATGTTTTTAAAAAAATTGTTTACCAGGCGAGAGACAGAGCTTGTTTAGACTAAAGTGACAGCACAAAGAAGAAGGACATTTCAAAACGACTGTCAGTGAAGCCGACGCTTCAAAGTCGGATCTGCGGAAACATCAGTGTGCGTGAATGACAGCCCAGATGACAAACCGCTGTAGTCACGGCACCGCAGGAACCGCCTACAACCTATCGTACTTCACACCACTTAATTACACCTTACATTAAGACAGCAGACACCCAGAAAACATACAATTGTACTCTCTCATACACACACACATCTGAGATCTAAGGTTTTATACTGTATTTCTCAACCCTATGAGATCAGAGAAATGGAGAAAGTATGTGAATGTATGAAACATAACGAGTGTTATAAAGCATCTCCTTTTCCACTCATCCGAACACCTTACAATGCCAAGCGTAGCAATCCTCTACAAGGATTCAGCTCTTTCGAGAAAGGCGAGCACATATTAACATGACACTGAGTGTGAGATGTATGAAGCCATATAAGCCCATGAATAAGAACAAGTCTCAATTAGTACCATGATTAGTCAACTTGATGCTCTTTGACAATTTCCGTTATTGTTGCCAGACTAAAATTTTAACATAAATAGAAACACAGGGCTTGGTCCACTTTGCAACTTATTCAAGCAACCCAATTAAACAGGAAGTGGCTGCCTGACCAACATGTAAAGCTACCAAGCACACTTCCTTTTCACTTGGTGTATAGGGCAGAGTTTATGTAAACTAGATCATGACCCAATAATCATCCTATAGTGGAAAAGACCTTTCACATAACTAAAAAGCAGTGTTGGTCCACAATGGACAAGTGCCTCACTACACATTTCTTAAAGGGGACAAAGAATGAAAAACCATTTTTACCTTGTCTTTGTTGAAGAATGGTAGTTTTCCCCATATTCACGAACATACAAAAAGTGATAGACATGCTAAACATCTCAGTATGTTTCAGGTTTTAGATGTATGCATTTTATTCAAAGCAACTTAAAGTGCATTCAAGCCATACATATTATAAGTATAAGTGATTTCTGGGAATGAACTCATAACTAGCTAGCAGGTTTTTTCAGGTTTTTAAAGTGGTAATTTACAATTTTTTTGCATTTTCATGGTACCCAAATTAATAAATTTTAGTTTGATTGTTTCATTTTGAATATTATGTGTGCCACATATGTGTACCACAGAGTTCTGGATAAAACCTAGATAGTATCTACACTCAAAAAAATGCTGGGTTATTTTTAACTAAGAGTTGGGTCAAAAAAGGACAAACCCAACCGTTAGGTTAAAATAACCTAGAAAATGTTTATATGGATTATAACAACCCAGCATAGGTTACATTACAACCCAGTGGGCTGGGTTCATCCAATTTTGACCCAACACTGGTTTGAAAATAACCTAGCATTTTTTTAGGGTGCATATAAACTTCTAAAAGTCAAATGATGTAAAATAAAACATGCAAGTCAAGACAAATCTGTGATGCATAGAAAAGTGATTGAAATCATACATCAGAGTAGGGTCAGGGTCTCTTACAATTTAATTTCAAACATGTACATAATGTTGCAGTTCCTTATAAAGTTACCAGCCATATATGCACTTGTTGCTTGCCAAGCATGTGTGCAATATACTGTATGTCTCACATCAAAGCAAGACTAGAGATGCTTGCGCTTATGAGACACAGTAATAGAATCACAAGCATAATGGATCATTTTCATTTCAAATAATTATGTACTTTTATTAAACTGAATTTTTTATTTTCAGGCGCATATTAAAAATGTAAGCAGTCTTCTAACCTTCAAAGCAGAAGTACAAGTTAAAATCTTGGAGTTTTCAAACAGAAGTCAGTTCAAAATTAAATAAATGCATAGAAAGGTAGAATGTGGAGAAAAAGAGAGCAAGCAAACCATCTTAACCATCGAAAATTTTTACAGGATTTGTTTTAATGTGTGATTTATTAAATGTTTCTCATCCAAAGATCCAGGGCAGCACAAACTCTTTTTTATTGAATGTGTGTTCATGAAAATCTAACTAAATGTGTACGTGTGAAAGGGTTTAGCTCGGTTGCCACTGGGGAACATTTTACTAAAACCAATGGATTATACACAAATCAAAGAGGTGTGTATCAGTGCCTGTCTGTGTTTGTGTCTGAGGCAAAGTGTGTAATGCCTGCAGCCATCATACAATTGATCCTCTGAACCTGAGCTTTACAAATAATCATACAATAAGCCTAAACATAACACATATCATTGCGTGTGTACTAGGGTTGTGACAATTAATCGGGCAAATGCGCGTTTTCTCAATGAATGAATTTGAATGAATTACGGTGAAATGCAGCCACATCCAAAAGCCAGGGGGCGCTCTCGCTTAGAATCACCATTTGTGCCACAGAAGAAGTAGTATACCAAACACTATTCCAGGAAATGTCTAAAGGAATATTTATATCGCTGTTCTTCAGATTGTTTCAGGTATTTTCATGATAATAAAGAATATTTTAAATGATTGTGTTTGACGAGTGTTGCTTTTGTTAAATGCACGTTATAAATGAGTCAAACTTGTAGTGATTTTAGATTGATAAGGACTTCCTACTGATCACGGAGCCGTAGTACATGCACAAGCTGTGCATGAAACACTGAATCGGAGCCTTACGATTCAGAATCGATTTTAGACAGGTCTTTTTAATGGGAGAGCGATGCATCGATGCACATCCCTAGTGTGTACCCAGCAAGCAATAGCCATCACTTAACTATAGACCCGATATAGAATAATTATGAGTAACCCACTTCTAGCCAATATAAACTTTGGTTACATGTCGTTTTTGGTTAAATAACTTACGAGATGTATGATATTCCATCATGTAAGTAAACAGTAATTACAACGTGTTTAGTTTCATTAATTTATTTATTTTCATTTAATGTTGGGCTATTGTTAGACATCTATACAATTTTGCCTTGTGTTAACCCAGATGTCTGAATTGTGTTTGGATGGTTATCACTGGGGTAGTACCCTTAAAAAAGGTCCTACACTCTAAAAACTCCTGGGTTATTTCTTCAACCCATATTCTGGGTTATTTGTGTTGGGTTAAAATTATGGGTTATTTTTTCAGAGAGTAACCATTTTCTGGGTTATAGGGCTAATATTTTGACCCAATTCCTGGGTTGTTTGGGTTTCTGGGTTATTTTTCAAAGGTTAACCCATGTTCTGGGTTAACGCCCCGCCCCCCGCTGTTCTGGAATTTTCTCACAACAGTCGATTGAAATAACTGCCACCGGAGTTCGCGGCGCGCTCGATCCGTTTTGGCCTGGGCTTCTTCGTTGTGTATTCAAGGTAAGCAAGTATTTTAAGTGTCAATGTAACGTAAACTTTCTGTGTCCATGTCCCCGTTGCTTATCTCATTGTTATAATACCGGAAAAAATACGATAAGTACAGGGCAGCTATGACTTCGTGCGACGTTAAGAGGGTTAAGGGGGAACACCGGACGGGAAACACCGGACGAGAAGCGCCGCGCCGTATATAAGACCACTCGAGGTAACGTTATCCCGCACTTTCTCAGATTATGGCCAGCAATATTGTTATGTTTAAGGACATTATGGAATTAAGATATACCAGTACTATGTTATGATTGTACTGTATAATTAAATACAATCGTTGCTGAGTCTGCAGTCTGAACACTTTACCTCAGAGCGTCCGTAAACTGAATGAATTTAGGATATCACCTGAAAATCCAATATCAACCAATTTTCATGAAAGTAGCTCATTTCTGTAAATGAATGTAAAATTTAATGTACATTACAGCACATGGTGAAGTCTGTATATACATTAACGACGAATTTGAGACAAATAAGTGTAAATTTAAAACTATGTACATAGCGCTCGGCGCCGCAGACAGACGCAAAATGGCGCCGCCGGTACACACACATACTGTACCCTGTCTCTTCGTTCCCTAGCTCCCGAGGTCGTGAATCAGTTTATCATGTACACAGGTTCGGGCACTGGTAAGGACTTTAGCTCACTTGACATTGGGACACTGTTCACTTATTATCCTGTGATGTGGCTGCTTAAGCGTGTTGTGATCACTCACAGCTGTTACTCATCAACAACCGGCAAAACCAACCGTTGCGTTGCTTTGAGTTATGTTTACCAGCTGCACCATGCTTATAATATTATACAGTGCTCTACTGGCTGAAGTAGTGAGATTTAAAGAAGCAGGTCAAGTCTTCAAATTGTTGCTAACCTCTATATGTTTTCTCCAGGTCTGTTTAAATGGACAGCTTTGTCACTGATAAGCTAACTGAGTGGCGGCTGTTTGAGCTGACAGAGACATTTTTGAGGTGAGCTTTTTACTCTTATTGCCCTCATATCATCTCTCTATACCTAAACATTTTAAACATTTTTCTTTAAAGGAAAACTACACCGTTTTTCAATATTTTACTATGTTTTTACATCAACTTAGACAAAATAATACATCCCTGTCTTTTTAATGCGTGCAGTACATCGTGTACAGCATGTCGTGAATGTGTTAGCATTTAGTCTAGCCCCATTCATTCCTTAGGATCCAAACAGGAATGAATTTAGAAGCAACAAAACACTTCCATGTTTTCCCTATTTAAAGACTGTTACATGAGTATTTACACGAGTATGGTGGCACAAAATAAGATGTGACGATATTTTAAGCGGATTAAAAAATGAGAACTATATTGTATGGCAGAAGAGCACTTAGTTTGCAGCACTTTGTCCTCTGGTGCAGTAACATCACTCCTGTGAA
Source organism: Paramisgurnus dabryanus (assembly GCF_030506205.2). Lineage (NCBI taxonomy): Eukaryota > Metazoa > Chordata > Actinopteri > Cypriniformes > Cobitidae > Paramisgurnus > Paramisgurnus dabryanus. The sequence goes on from NC_133357.1 coordinate 23,369,449, forward strand.
CTCTCTCATCTTTTTTAAAATCAGTGTGATGAGTGATGATGTTACTGCACCAGAGGTCAAAGTGCTGCAAACTAAGTGATCTTCCGCCATACAATATAGTTCTCATTTTTATCAGCTTAAAAAATTATTTAGTGCCACTAGATTTACTGGTGTAACTACTCATGTAACAGTCTTTAAATAGGGAACACATGGAAGTGCTTGGTGGCTTCTAAATTCACCCCTGTTTGGATCCTAAGGAATGAATGGGGCTAGACTAAATGCATTAATAACGCGCTGTACAAAGATGAACTGCATGCATAGAAAAAAGGATGTATTATTTCGTCTAAGTTAAGGTAAGAACATAGTAAAATATTGAAATACTTTTTATTTAATAGGGCTTAAAGGGATAGTTCACCCAAAAATGAAAATTCTGTCATCATTTACAGGCCATCTACAGGGTTGAGAAGAAGACTATCCGGCATTCCACTGAAGAGTCCCTGACAGCGTTCATACACCAAATGTCTGTAAGTACAATGGACCAGTTTCTCAGCACTACTCTGAGAGAGAATATTCTTAATTCTATAACTATACTGTTCATGTGAAAGAAGGCTATACAAGGGACATATTTCATGTGGAAGCTAAAGGGTGAATCCTGGTTTAAAAAACAACTTCAAGGTTCCTCGCAGTTGTATTTCAGTTTTGGGCGATGCCATCTAGGGTAGCAATCTGACTAAAAAGTTAAGTTAAAGATGTTAAGTTTTATTACTCAGTGGTTCTCAACCCACATTTTCTTGTACCCACTCAAAATGAAGACACCAATTAAGAACCACAGCTCATTTGGCTTCCTTGTACAGTTAGTATCAGCATTATAACACAAACTGGTAGTCTATTATCTTGCTTACAATTTACGTTCTACACAATATTCACTTTATATCTTTCTGTCTCTGTCTGTTTTAGGTTGGAACAAATATGGTGGAATACAGTGGCGGCTCGTGACTGCTCATCAGAGGATGCGCTAATTCAAAATAAGTGTTCAGATTGTCACATGTGTGGTTCCCTTTTCCAAAATATGTGTCCTGCGTGTCGAGAGATCCTGTGTGCATCACGTGTTTTGTCAAAATAAGTGCCTGCTGCACACGCGTCAAAACCGTTTATGATAAAAGAGACGCTCATGTTTCTAAAATACACGCCAGACACTTCCTTAACAGTAAACTCTTACTACGCATGAGATTATGCGAGTATCTGGCAAACGCGAGCATCCGTTTTATCATAAACCCTTTAAACGCGTCTGCAGCAGGAACTTATTTTGACATGACACGTGATGCACACAGGATCTCTCGATGGGCAGAACACATATTTTAAAATTACAAACCACACACATGACAAGCTACATACATGTTGTGACGAACTTTGCATCGAGCATCCTCGAATAAAGAGGTCAACCGGCCAGCACTGGTGGAATACCTTCAGCAATCCCAGCCGTTCCCCTCTGGGAGATCTCAAGCTGCACACAACCAATGTTTGAAGACTTAAAGCCTCAAGTTCAATCCAATTATTGAATGTTGTCAAATGTTTGAGAGTTGTTTATTATTCTATTTTTCCTTTCTAATGTTATTACAGTGTGACCTAAAATAAATAGGTCCAAGTGTGCATTTTTATATAGAATTTAATTGAATCCAATAAAAATGTAAAACTGCTTGAAGTGTGTAAGTGTCTGAATTTTTCTTTTCTGAAATAAGGCATAGTTACACAATTTAGGTTATCTTTGACCTTTGGTTAAAAAGGATCTACTAATTTCTGGGTTTTTCCACCCAGATATTCGGGTTGTTCTTTTGACCCAGAAGTTGGGTTATATTAACTACAATTTTGGGTTATTTTAACCCAGAAGTTGGGTCAGGTATTTAACCCAGAAGTTGGGTCAAAAAGAATAACCCATTTTTCTGGGTTGAAATAACCCAGAAATTAGTTGGTCCCTTTTTAACCCAGGAGTTGGGTCAAAAATAACCCATTATGGGTTGTTTTTGACCCAGGAGTTTTTAGTGTGTACTCTGGACCATTTAGGTACAGATATGTATACATTTGGTACCACTATTTACTTATGAGGTACAGAATGCAAAGGTGTACTTTTTAAAAGGGTACCGCCCCCAGTGACAGCTTTTGTTCTTTTATTCTGGAAGTGAAGAAGAACTGATAGTGCTCATTCTGTTCAGAAAGTTGTCATCTGTGTTTTAAATAATGTCGAAACACAGCATAAAGTAATGGCCAAAAGTGATGTCCAACTTTGAAAAACTAACATATTTGCCTTACATTCAAGTGTATTGTTATTATTTATTTTTTTACAAATATTATACACATGTTGCATAGTTGCACTTGGAGTAGGGCTGGGATAAACGATTATTTTTTTAACGATTAATCTAGCGATTCTTTTTTCGATGCATCGATTAATCTAACGATTCATTTTGTCAGTCCGATTCGACTTCGATTCGATTCGATTCTCGATTATCTCCCCATTAATTAACTAATAGCAAGTTATACATGTTGATTTACATATCTGAATGTAAACATTTCAATATATCTTTATTGCTCTTAAAATTTCAAAATAAAAAAAGACTATACAAGTGCAAAATAATGCATTCTTAGACAGAGGTAGCATTCAGTAAAGCATTTGCAGTGCATACTGTGCAGTTAAGTAACCGTATAAAAATCTCAAGTTCAAATTACTTTATTTTACATGCATTTATGAGCAAAACCTCTTCAGTGTGCCTTTTGATGGTCTGTGTAATTTTTATAACTAGATTTGTTTAATCCACATTGTTTTCGTACTGTTCTAGTCCATTTAATGACAGATATAAACTTAAGATAGACTTATTATAGACTTAAGAAGCACATATATTATTAAATCTCTTTCTCTTAAGTTTGTTCAAATAGATTAGGACTCATTTACTGCTGGACAGAGAGTGAATGAAAGCGCAGTCTTCTGGCAACAGTGACATATTACATTGCTTTCTGTTAAATTGCTCAAATGACTGTTTAAAACACACTTGGCATCACATTCATGATTTTATGGTAAAATGACACTTTTTCGCGTAAATCCACGAGCATTTAAACCATAAACAAAGCAATTTCGCTTTAATTGAGCGTGAGCAGCGCAGCAGAACCACGCAGAAACGATTGCAGCACTGTTGCTACAGAGCCGCCCAAGTATTTGCGGCTGGCTCCGACCTCCGTTTATATCCGTTTCGAGCCGCGAGCTCGCGCTGCTTATGCAGCGGGGTGCATGCTTGTTAACATGGGCGCTGAGAAAACCACGCGCCGCGCGGCCGCAGCCACTGCTCACCCTTGCTGTGTGAAACCGGCGTGGACTGAAGCAACTCGCGTTGCTACTACTGCGCCGCTTTTTTGGGTCTGACGAATCGACGCGCATATTTTGCGTCGACGTATTTTTTGCGTCGACGTCGTCGATTACGTCGACGCGTTGTCCCAGCCCTAACTTGGAGTGTAGAGCTTTGTGATAAATGTAGGAAATGACAACACATGTGCAAACATAATGAGTCAAATTGTAGAAGAATAACTTTTTTAAACAAGGATAAGAAAGATTATTAAAATATTTTTTTGTGTTTGTAATAGAATAAAACCAATAAATTTACTTGTCTACACTTTGTACAGTACACCTCATATTTTGATGTAACCTGCAGGGTCATTAAAACAAAATATCGTGCAAATATGCCCTCCAGACATCACCTTTGGCCTTTACTGTTTGCTATCTGCAGTTGGGATGAAAAAACTGTCGACAAGTCAGCAGACAAAGAAAAAAGAAAGCTGAAGACAGAAATGAGCAAAGAGCGGACAGGTCACGCACACTAACAGACCAACACAAACACACACAAGCAAAGTTAATTAAGTTGGGGGAGTGGGGAGATGGGATGCAGGAATTCATTAGATCGCTTCACCCTTCATCTGTGGGCTGGGGCCACATGAGTCAATCAATAAAATGGATCTGCTGCTCCCAAATGCCCCGAGACCTGACGCCCACAAATGAAGAGAAGAGCGACTCGCCCCTCCTGACCCCCATCTCTCCCCCTACACACCTGCCTCGACCCCTCACCCTACACAAACACATTACAGCCAACACAAACCATATTTTTTAAACAGCACATATTTCAGTCTGTCTGTGGTGATTGAGGGGCTTCTCCTAATATACTGGCATTCATTACGGCCTACTCAACGCACCGTACTGAGATTCCAGAGGGATCATTTACCCAGAAATGTTGTGATGTGCATCTAACAAATGCACAGGTTAACAAAGACCTACAGAGTCTTCAAAAGCTTAGTGTGACATGTACAGTGTTCCTGTAGCTCAATTGGTGAAGCATTAACAATGAAAAAGTTAGGGGTTTGATTCCCAAGAAATACACATATAGATCAAATGTATAACTTGAATGCACATAATGCCAAATGCATAAATGTAAATGTAATATAGTACAACATATGAAGAGTTTGGTTCCAAAACACGACAAACCATTTAAAAAAAAAGAGTTACCACCAAAATCAGTATTGTATCATGTCAGTATTAAAAAGTCAATTATTCATTTTACGCAAAATCCGATATCCACCATGTTATTCTGTCATCTTTTCTCCCTTTATCCCCAAAACGCGATTAACGTCATTCCTCCTTCTTTGCAGAATGCAATAAATCTGCTCAACAAATCACAGTGCACCATTCCACTCATTGTAAACAACAATGGCAGCAGTTTGAATGCAAGAGTTTTCTTAATCTACTTTGTACTTTGTGAACAACAAACAAACAAGAACAAAATAATGCTTTTGATGACATTGATAAACCTGTGGTAGTTTTCTGTGGCGGAGAAGAAACGTAAGCTATCATAATCGAATAATATACCAGGGGCGCTGTAAAGGGGGTGTAAACAATGACAATTCTCGGGGCCCACGAGTAAGAGGGGGCCCAGAGAAGCCCCCAAAATTGTGGTGTTAAAAAAATATTTAATAGTAAAAATTATTAACTTTAAATTATTCTATTTGCTGTTTCCTGGTATCAATTTTTTTTTATTTGTTTAGGAAACACAAACGTCCGTGGGCCCCTTTCCCCCCTCTCAATTATCATAAAATGGTTCAGTCCGCCCAAATTGTATAATCCAGGCAACACAGCTTGAATTCACTTATAGCGCCGGCAAAATATCAACTTGGCAAAACTCAATTTAAACAGCGCAAAATGACTGCCTGTGGACGTTATAGATAGAAATGATTATATTTCTGTTTTTATTCACACAATAAATATTTAAACTAGTTTTAATGGAAATGCATGTAGTTTTAGGAAAAGTCAGGGAGCAGCAAGGCTTTATGATTTATTTACACAAAGTTATTGACTATGCAAATTTCAAAACGGTCAAAATGACGCCTTGTTCGTTCTAGTGTTAAAGATAATTACCACACTGCAAAAAATGATTTTCAAGAAAAAAATTCTTAGTAGTTTTGTTTTGTTTTCAGTAAAAATATCTAACATTTCTTAAATAAAGATGCTTTTTCATGATGAGCAAAACGACCCAAGAAAATTTATCTAGTTTTTAGACCAAAAATATTAAATTTAAGTGATTTTGTGCATAAAAAAAGCAAAAAAAATCTGAAATGGGGTAAGCAAAAATATCTTGAACATTTGTCTTGAACACTAAATTCAAGAAAAATTCAAGAAAAATTTGCTTACCCCATTAACAGATTTTTTTGCTTGTTTTATGCACAAAATCCCTTAAATGTTATATTTTTGGTCTAAAAACTAGACTTATTTTCTTGGGTCTTTGTACTCAAGAAAAAACATCTTAATTTAAGAATTTTTTGATATTTTACTGAAAACAAGAAAAAAATACTAAGAATTTTTTTTCTTGAAAATAATTTTTTGCAATGCATATGTTTAAATGTTACGGTTAAAATGACTGCTGGTGGCCGTTATTGTGTTAAAAGTGCATGATAAGGGAACTCAATTTTCTCCCCATGTTAGGTCAAGAAAACGCTGGAAAAAATAACAATACACAGTTTTAGTTAAACGTTCAACACTGCAAAAATTTACTTTCTTACTTAGTATTTTTGTCTTGTTTTCAGTAGAAATATCTAAAAATTCTTAAATTAAGATGCTTTTTCTTGATGAGCAAAATGACCTAAGTAAATGAGTCTAGTTTTAAGACAAATTAATATACAATTTAAGTGAAATTGTCCTCAAAACAAGCAAAATGATCTGCCAATAGGGTGAATTTTTTTTTTTGAAATAATATTTCTTTTTTCTTAAACACTTAATTCAAGTAAAATTTTCCCACCCCATTGGTAGTCAAAATACCATAAAAGTGCATGATTTTATGTAAATTAATATGAAAAAAGTCTCAGCTGTGTTTGGGGCCCTGTCAAGATTCTTTTCATGAGGCCCAAAAGACACTCGGGAGAAGGAAAAATGCCGGCTGTTACTTGTTCTCACACGACAGCATCAAGCTTCTGTCATGCTAACACATTGACCCCAGGGGATCTAATGAAAGACGTTAAATTATTTTACGCGAAGTCAATGAAAATCAAGCAGCACCAAAACATTTTACAGCGGAACGCTGTCAAAAAAGTTCAACGACGACTTCCCAAGGATGACAGCAGCAATGACAGTGTTCTTAATATAAGTGAGTGTTTTGATTAATGCCATTAATGTTTAATCAGTGTATACCACTAGTCAATTAAATGAATATAACATGGCAAAGATGAATGCACATTTATATAATGATTCAATAGATTTATTGCATTTTGTGGAAAAAAACAGGTTTAATAATAAATCTTTGAAAATCAAATATGGATTTGAATTTTTAATGTTATTATAACCTAAAGATGCTATGTGAAAGTTTGTAACAGAAAATAGTGGCTTCATCTTGTCACTTTCTTGGTATAGAAAACACATTTTACCGAAATTAGTCAAAATGGATTTATTACGTTTTGGAACCAAACTCTTCATATATTGTTATAGAAGGCTAGGCACACATACACATGAGACTATATAAGATCCTGGGGGTTCCTATAGGAATTTTATAATACATCTATGGAAACTTAAACTGGGGGCATGCAGCATGTACTATATATTATACACATCACTAACAAACTATAAATCCAAAATGCTATCAATGCACCAAACTATCAATGCATTACACTAAAAATTCAGGTCAAATGTCAACCTTACCATGAAAAAATTCAGGGCTCCAGACTAACTTTTTTCACTAGGAGCACAGTGGCCCCCAATTGAAAATTTTAGGGGCGCAACCAGAAAATTTTGGGGCACACACTGTAAATCAACATGATATCCAAATATTCACATTTCTACTAATTTACACTGTATTACTAATAAATACTTTAATGATGGATGCAGAAAGTACAATGTGCTGTTTTCAAATTCAGTGTCACATCACAAAAAAAGGTTAAATTTACTGGTCGCACTACAGTATGTGCAACTGGATGTAAAATTCAGTGGCACACTCTCAAATTTTGGTGGCAAAATGCCCCCATTGGCAGTCTGGAGCCCTGAAATTGATCTTTTACCAAAAGTTTATAACCGTACGTCAATGCGAGGTCTCTAAGTTTTCAAACATCTTTCCAAATAAATTTCTATAGTTAGGTAAGTGCAGCTTTCAGAATGGTAAGATCCATAACAGAAAAATTTCACATCCATAATGTTGTTTCTTCGCCATTCCTCTACAAATATTAAATTTTCTTTGAAAAGCTGTCCCTTCTCCATTTGTTGGATATTATTGCTTCTGGTTTGTGCATTTTAAGTCACAGAATTCCTACATGTTGCCTCCCAAATACTTGTGTTGTCCTTTTTCACGCCCAAAACGCATTTATTTTCCATTATCTAAACTAGAAACCATGAAGATGGACTGATATTTTCCTCCATGAGTCCAGACATCTTCTTACTTGAGAGGACAGTCCTCAAATTTCCGGGTTCCAGTTTAACGCCGGGTGTGCCTCATACATCTTGAAAAGTGAAGCCGCTGGCTCTTTGATCGCTCTCTTGTGGCTGGCTACAGTACAAGTTATAAATCTCACTCACTTCATTCAAACGAATGTGACTCTGCTCTAAATAAAAAAATATTTACACCTCCAATTAAATTTTCTGAAAGATGGTCCTTTAAGGTACTTGTTATCACGCTGATATATGTTGTTCAATTGTTTATTTTTGTGATAAGTTTCATTTTAGCTAACAATTTGATTCTATAGAAAAAGGACATGTCGTTATGCTTGGCATGGTTGAATTGGGCGTGGAAGTTTGATATCGGAGATCTGTTCCTGGCTCCACAAACAATTCCTTCTGCGAAGGCCTTGGCTCCAAACTGACGTTTTACGTAACATGGTGGCGACCATTGTCGGACATTTTTTGCTTTAATTCATTACAATGGAAGGATGTGACGTCATGTCGTCCATCTTTTTTTAAAGTCTATAATAGGTCAAATCTACCTTGACGTTATCAAATAGTATGACTCAATCATTCCATTATATGAAACATCACACGTTCTGTTCAATCTACAGTAATTAAGATGCATTTTATATCGTCTGGACATTCAATAAGACTGCACAATGAAATACATGTGGGATTGTTACGCTATTGTTTCCGATAGCAGCTTAAGGAATGTTTTTCAAATCTTTATTTACATGTGTAGTCCCCAATCTTTAATGGCCATTGATTGAAGTGTTGTGTCACAGCGAGTGCGATTACAGTGAGAATAATGGCCTGTATTGTCCCTGTTCGCCTCGCAGGAGACCGAGTGAATCAGTTTGATTCTTGCAAAGATCTCAGTTTAATGTGGTTGCCATGGCAGCCAGGCACTCTTGGCTTCAACATTTATGCTAAATAAAACACCCTTTTAAGAGTAGACACAAATAGGCGGACCCGTGGTGTTGGCTTTGTGTTCGTGTGTGCGCGATTGTCCGTGCGTAGGCGTTCGCCAGTTCGAACGTATCTGTGTGTCGCACGCCGGTATGTAAAATCTTGCCACGAGAAAAATTGCATTCGGGAAAGTAAATAAGTGTGCGTGTAAAAATCATGCACGGTGGCTAATGTAAGACCTTGTGGTGTGGTGCTGAATGCGCGCTTGGTCTCTCAAAGAGCTTTTTGTTACAGTGGAGAGTGTGTGATGTGTGAGTGTTAATGGTTATTGGAGGGGATGGGCTCTGGCGCTTGTCTATTAAAGCACAATAAAGGAAAGAAACGCACTGAAAGACGAAGAGAAAGGGGTCAGCTGACGGGGTTTGACCCCGTGACCCTCGGTTCCAGCTGCGGCGGCGATGCCGGCCCTCCCCGGCTGAAACTCAACACTGCCTTTTGTTTCAGGAGGTCTGAGGTGTCCCTGGATGCTCTCCATCGTGCACAGAGATCAGGTTTACATGCACACACACAGACACTGCGGAGTTTGTTTCTGTACGGTGATAAGAGACAGAGCTGTTTAACCTGTCATGTTTAACTCTTATCTACAAAATCGTTACATCAGAACTAGCAACGCACACTCATAAGATACGATAAACGCCCCCTTAGGACACCGAACGCACACAGGCGTACACACGCCGCTCATGTGTCCGGAGGGCTTATGGGTAGGAAGGGGAGGAGGAGGGTCAGGTCTGCCTTTCTGGCGTGGCCAGAGTTTAAAAGGGTAAAAAGTAATTTCCAAGGAATGGAGGGAGTGAGACACTAAAAAAGCCGAAGAATTCGGAGGCAATTTAGAAGCAGTGTGGGAGATGAGAAGAGAAAAAAGAGGAGGCATGGAAAGTAAAAGAGAGGTTGTTATTCCGCTCTCTCTCTTTCTCTCTCTGTTGTTTTTAGGGACTTATAGGGCCACAACCTTCAATGAGAGAAAGACAGAGAGAGAGATAGAGGAAGAATAAATCAAACAAACCCTGAAGGCTAGAAAGGAGGGAGAAAGAGGAGAGAAGTGTGGGTAATGATGGAGGGGGGAGCTGAGTGGGCGATGGAGAGGACAAGAGGGTGAGTGCAGGCAGGGGTGGAGGTGGTGAGGGGGTGTGTGGAGGATTGCAAGGCTCAAGGTAATCTAGGGAGTTAATGCAGCTTAGCAAAGCAGGCCTGCGAAGAGAGAGAGAGAGCACACAAAGTGGCAGACAGTGCAAGCAGCAGAAAGAGAGAGGGCGTACGAGACAGAGAAAGACAGACGGAGAGAGAAAGGGAGGGCCGGAGCGAGTGGGAGAGAGGAGATCTTGGGGAAAATGGAATGCTGGGTGGAGAGGGGAAGCAAACACGCAGGGCTTTGTGCTAAAAGCACGACTCTGGGGAGGGTGCGACCGGTGCTAAATCCAGAACAAGGTCCTGAAATCAGGGTATTAAAAAGGAGGCAACTGGACCGGCCCTTTTAGCAATCATCACACAAACATCCAAATGAAAATTTCCACATTGATGAAAGATACGTGACTGTTGTGTCGAAGATGATGACTTCGGTTTAACATTTGTACAATATTTGATTCATATGTGGAAGTCCAGGGATCCTTGTTGTCTTCTGGAGTCATGTTTGGGACCTGGAGATGGGGTACATGTTCATATATAAGATATATTTGTGTGTCATTTGGTAGTGAGGAATGTGCGCTTCCCATTCCCTCATCCTCTTCTCGTAGTTCTTGTGTAACCTTTAATCTGTCTTATCAATAAATGTGAAACAGTGGTGATAATGAGGTCAAGCGAGGTGAAAGGTGTGACCATGTATACACACCCCGTCCACATTTACTGTACTTCTGACTCATCATGTATTGTAGACCTTACACTACGGAAGCTAAATGAAAGAGGAAATAAGACACAAAGTGGCTGGTACGGACGTTAAGGACCGCTCTCCGAGCGCAGGTCAAGTCAAATTGAAGGCCTGGGGAGAAATGAGCTGGAGAGGCAGACGACCAGGTCTATGAGATGACCAGACAAAGTGCTTAATGTCAGATTATCTGACACCTGATATGATTCCGAACCAACCTCATAGTCGGCTGTGTTGGCTGTATCACAATTCACTCAACGTTTTAATGAGATGACGAGAAACGATTTGACTGCATGATGTAACCAAAATGGTTTAATGCCCATAGCCTGGGTTCCGCAGGTTACTCGACTGCTGTCAAAACACGCCAGAGAAACTCACACCAATGTGACCGCCATGTGTAGTCTGCAGCACCATGCGGTCAATGGAGCTCCATGGCAACAAGATCTTACTGTATGTAGAGGGATCTACATTTCAACACATTCCTGAAGTGGACGAAAGAGCCCGGAGTGCATTAGAACAATGAGAGATCTGCGGTAATCTTAATATAACTCCGTACAAGGTTAATGTGACTGACACATTGATATAAAATGGAACATGAGGCGGGTTGCAGGAGGGGGAAGAGTTAGAAAAAGAGAATGAGAAAGAGAGGCGTTGTAAAAGAAAGAAGCTTTTTATTCCCTCTCGTCAGAGGAGAGCTGGGTCATTGAAATTAATTGCATATGATCAAATCGTCAGACTCGCGACAATGTGCAATGTGTTATGGCCGGAGAGCATGTAAGGTTTTGTTCACACTGCACACAAATACGATTTTGTGGACCTGCAGGTGATGAAATCTGATGGTACACTCAATGTCCAGAGTATCTGAATTGGTTGCTATAGTAATGATGTAAGCATTAGCACAATGCCAAGAGACCGTCTTCGACAACACCCGTGAGTCGCTTACGGCGTGGGAAGAGATGACAGAAATAAAAAAAAAGATGATGGAAAATTTGCCTGTGGTCATGTCCATCATGCAGCAGATGCTTTTCACGCAAAACTGCTGATTCATTCACTACATACTGAAGTTCGTATAAAATAAGTATATAGCACATTTTGCCTGACGATACATACGTGTTGCACCCAGAATATATGTATTATTTTGATTGTTTGCTTCTCTGCAATACATTTTTTTTAGAATGCATGTAAAACAGCTCTTTCTAAGACCTTTATCAGATGTTTTTTACCAGATGTATTCCAGTTCTTTAGCAGACATCTTAGGGGCTGTTTACACTTGGTTTTAAGATGTGTTTTCATCAATCGGATCACAAGTGGACGAGAGAGACACATTACATTTACACCTGGTATTTAAATCCGTATCTTTTGTCCACTTTCGACCGCATCTGTCCTGAATACTGTGAGGGGGTGGTCTGTGAGACGGTGGGCGAGTCTCTCTGCTGTCATTCAAACCCGAGCGGGAGTAATTAGGAGTTTATATGGACGCAAACTAATATTATGTCGGAGTTCACTGCTTGTTTAGCAAGTATACATGCTGCACAGTGTTTTGTACGTTTATATGTTGGAGCTTTCTCTGAATTTTCAGTGCAATTGATGAAATAGGATCGCGCAACTTTCACGCTTTCAAAACGAAACTACGGAGAACACCCGCAGTAGTTTTATCAATGAAAGGCTAAAAATAGCGCTGTTCACCGTATGTTCACGCCAGAAGTAAAAAAAAAAAACGTAAAACTTGTGTTTAATACCTCAGATTAGATAAATGGGCGGAGAGAAGACGGTCGCGTGTGGCTGTTCGAACACATTCAACCACATATGCGTTCCGCAACTCCAAAGCGATCCGATCGAAAGTGGTTTCGACTACCTCTGAATGTGGTTGAAAGTGGTCGAAAGTGGACGCGTTCAAAACGTTTTGAACACCGTTTACACCTGGCATTAACGTCGTCCACTTGTGATCCGATCGACGAAAACGCATGTTAATGCCAAGTGTAAACAGCCTCTTAGTGAATCTCTATGGCAGAATTACTGCGCCACATAATGGTCTGGCATGTATGTGTTTACGGATGTTTTTTACAATGAGGAAAAAAAGAATGGATAGGGAATACTCTGGATTTGTGTAGATGTGGCCTTAGACGCTGTCCAGGTAGAAGGTTACTAGATTTTGGAACAAAGCTAAATATGAGAAACGTAAAGATAACAAAAAGGGAAGCGCAAGGGAGAAAAACTGACATAGAGGGAACGCAAGGGACCAGAGGTGAGAGAAAAAAATGAGAAAGATGGAAGAGGAAAGACGGCAGAGATGAGGAAAAAAGCTAATGAAGGAAGGAGAAATCATTTACTTGAACAGTTGTAATTATTCAAATAGGAAGGAATGAATTGTAATAAGTGGAAAATGTCTGGATATAGATGGTATATATATATATATATATATGAAAATGAAGGACTGTTTGGGAGGACAGTATCGACGGCTTCCTCGTGTGGTCTTAGGAATGCAGGACGGGTGGATCTGAGTGTGTTACAGAAGTGGTTTGTGTGAATATGTGTGTGTGTGTGTCTGTTTGCCAGTCAGAGCAGACAGGAATACCTAACCCCCACAGACTCTGGAGCCAGTTATCAGAGAGAAAGGGGCCGGGGTGTCCTAAGGTTTATCTCCCTCTTTTTCTTCCCCTCCCTTTCTGTCCTTTTTCCCAGTTCTCTTTATTCACCTCCCTTCTCCTGCCCTTCTTTCTCCATAATTGTGCCAGTAATAAAGGAAAACAAGGAGGATGTTGGGTAAAAGAATGAGTGAATGTGAGCCAGAGAGAGGACAAACCTTGACGCGAGACAACTTCAAGGTTGACACGAATTCTTTGAAAAAGCCAAACATCACAGAGAGAGACATCAGTCTGGTGTGTCTTAAATGTTATTTACACAGCGCTCAGAAATGCCTGATTTTCAGCGGTCAACCTGATTCTGATTGCTGGACAGTCTAAGCCAGTGGTTACCAAACTGCACTGAAAAAAATTATTCATTCAATTTACTCATTTTTTTAAGGAAAGTGGTCGCAATCAATTTATTTAAGCTACATTTAATTAAAAAAAAAATTTGTTTAGTTTTTCAATTTTTTTGTTTAAATGTAACTTAAATTAAATGATTACAACCACTTACCTTAAAAAAATGAGTAAATTGAATGAATAATTTTTTTCAGTGGGGGGGCTGGCCCCAGTTTTATGACATTTTATAAAATACATTTATTTATCAAAAATTCTGCATAATTAAACCTAAAGATATAGCTACAAACCAACAAGTATACACTGTATAATTTAATATTTTTTGTTTAATTCAAATTTTAAGGTTAAGATGTCATTAATTTTCTTTGGGGAGGTGCAAACTACACAAAGGGGAGCGCACTCCGAAAAGTTTTTCCAAAAACTGGTGGTCTAGAGCAGTGGTTCTCAAACTTTTTCAGCTTGTGGCCCTCTTGTGTACAGCGCTTTCCTTTGGGCCACCTCAGAAAGAAAATTTATGACAAAAAAACAGTTCTAAAACTCAACATTTTAATAAAAAAAAATATACAAATTAGTGCTTTTGGTTAGTAGCCTTTTTTTGTTTTAATTACACAGAATTCATAATAAATTAATGTATTTTGTTAAATGTCATAAAACTGGGGTCCCCCTGGCACCATTTCGCGCCCCCCCCTTGGGGCCTCGGCCCCAGTTTGAGAACCACTGGTCTAGAGTGTTGATCGATTTTAAACTGTATGGCTTTGTCAAAAAATGGTCCCTAGGTGTCACTGGGGAGGAACATAATCAAAAAGTACTTGAGGTTTGCACCACAATACTTGATTCTGTGTAACTGGAACCAGTTGTACACAAACATGGACAAATACACTGCTTTATGTTCTTGGTTATTATATTTATTGGTTCTTCCAAACCTCAAAATAGCTGGTAGAAATCTGAAAAAAAAAAAATACAAACGAAAACCCGGGTCTTAGGAGGTTAAAAGAGGTACTACCCCAATGACAGCTATTGGCAATTTTTTGACCATTTTTTTCTGATAAGAGTATCTATCCTTTTTTTTTCATTTTAAAACTAGCAGCACTTTTAGCAATAGGGCTAAATATTAATGGACCGACTGTCCTGTACATAATACATAATACACATAATATAATAATGTGACTAAGTCATGTATGGCTGAGCCAACCTCAAAAATAGGCATTTACAAAACTCTCTCTCTCTCTCTGTATGGAAACATTTGTTCAAATATTAGGTCATTATTTAAATATCTAGCATATAATAACATTTGCATTTCCGTAGTTTCTCCTACACTCTCAGAAATAAAGAACCAAAAGCTGTCACTGGGGTGGTACCCTATAAAAACACATCTGTACCTAAAGGTTACATATAAGTACCTTTTAAAGGGTACCGTCCCAGTGATAACCTTTGTACACACATTTCTGAACTTGATATTTGTTTTTATATTAAGATGTGTGTTGTTATACTGATCTCGCAGTTCCTTTTACATTTTTTATACATCTTTTAGAAATGCTTGGGTGATGCCTGACTGGCTTGATCCATTTCTGAAGGCCAAATAGGGGCTCCCACACAAGAGGAACAAAGTTTAGGAACAAACATCTGATAAACGTCTGTATGTGGCAACTATAGTGCAAGTGGTAAACTTGACTCATGGCCATTGAATTATTGAAAATAAATGCATAACCTGAGGCAATGTGAAACCTATATTCATTCATTTGCAATAACAGTCCAGGCACAATTATTTGATTTCTTCCATAGCTGTGCTAATTCCTTGTCTCTGGTATCACTCCATGCTCTCTGTCTTTTCACATAATAAAATCATTTCAACTCAAATCAATATTTTATGTCCATTTATTGATTGATTTATTTGGCAAGTAGCCATGTACTGTAATAATAAGTAGAAAAATGTACGCCTCCCCTGCCTCTATCTCTCCCTCCATTCATCCAATGTACAATTTCACAGGTGAGATAGTGACACGTCTGCCCGTTCTTCCTCACGCTATAAATATAAGTTTTGCATGTATGTGCTTCCTGCTGTGAGGTCCTGATTGTTTGAAGCCAAGTTGCTGACATGTACGGACCATCCATATTAAATGCCTCAGGGGAAGGATAGTGACACCCCTCTCTCTCTTTCACCCCACACAATACTTCTCAGAGAAAACGGAGAGGACAATCTGCCAGCTTTATGACATTTTTTTAGAAAAGGAGCCTTTAACTTCACATCGCTGTCAGAGGTGCACTTCATAAAGTATATTCACAAAAAAAAACATACTGCTGCTCTCTCTCCCTCTCTCTCTGTGTGGGCCTAAAACAGAAGCCAGGGAATGTTTCTGATGGTGTGAAGCTCACACCCAAAGATACTGCATTTCTTCAAGGACATACCATTACACACACACATACACACACACACACACACACACACACACACACACAATAGCTACAGTCCATTATTTGAGAAAAAACAGAACTGACAGAGTAAATTGGTCAGGCAGTAGTAGGGACATGTAAGTCTAAGGACAGATTTGTACCCTTAACACATTACTAACACCCTAGTCGCTGTCTTATACGTTACGCCTGCGGACTGTCGGCTGAACGACTAATGAATAAGGCACACTTAACTGGAAACACTTCACCAAATTTGAATCATCTGATTGGTTGAATTGGTTAAAGTATTTAAAAGATGTCCTATTTTTTCACTTGAAGCAATCAGTGGAATCTAAAAGATATTTTTTACTGTGTTTGCCATTGTTGTTAAAACTTTTAGGACAGTTGCGATTGATTGATTAGTTGCACACCGGTCTGCTAAGTGATTGAAAAATGATTGGTTGAAAAGTCGAAAAGTGATTGGTTGCTTGACGTGTCAGTTATATGGTCTCTTGGGCGGTCCTTGGCTTTTTAAAGCGACCACGGTTGCCAGACCTTTGATGCTTATATATCTTTTTGTTAGCTCACTGACAAAATGTTCAATGCTTTGCTTTGTAAGTTGCTTTGGATGAAAGGGTCAGCTGAATGAATAAATGTAAAAGTAAATAATAACAAACTAACATAAATCTGAACCCTAACCATTTATTTTTGCATTGTTACATTTGCTTTTGTCAGATTTTGTTTAACCATCTATTATTAATCATAAATTGTCCCCAAAATATAACAAACAATCACCTCTTTTTTTTAGCCATGCAACTGAGGATGTTCCATATATTTTAAGTATACACTGTTAAAAAGATTGTTGGTTTACCTTAAAAAAGTAGGTAAATAAGTTGCCGTAAAAATGTGTTAATCCTACTTAAAAATATTAGCTAACTTCCCTGTTTGTTTGTTTTTTCTTTTTCTTTCCTTTCTTTGTTGTTTTGTGTAATATATATCAAAAATCTGCATAAAGAAAATGTAAAAAAAAAATGGTTAACTTAAAACAATTGTGTAAAAATGTTGTGTCAACTAATATTTTTAAGTCAAATTAATTTAAAATTTTAAGGCAAGCAGGTAACTTACTTTTTAAAGTTAAACCAACTTTTATGACAATGGTGACCAGTGTTGTGCCTGAACGAGTTCATTGAACTGAACGTACTGTATTACTGCCTGATGAACATTACTGTGAATTTGTTCATTCTGGGGCTTGTGAACGGCACGCTCTCTCAGTTTAACTTCGTTCAATAGGGTGCCAGATTTCTATAGAGTCTTCCAGGCGAAAACCTGGCTAAAATACATTGTAAACAGGCCTTAATGTGTAGCTGAAAAAAAACACCCAGTCTGGCAACACCCGCGTTTCACGGCTGCATTCGTCATCAAAACAAAGAGCAGCATGGAGTTGATGCACTGGACCCTGCTGAAATCCCTGCCGCGCCACTCACATAGTTTAACATTAAATAACATCATATTTGTCCTAACCGGTTAACGATTAACATAGGCTGCTAACGCATATTCTGGATCTTGAAATAGACTTTGACTAACCTCACGCTATGTAACGTGCACGTGCAGTGTGCAATACCTGCAAGTTGTCCTACACGCGATGCCTCGCAGCGCTTCTCGCCCGGTTTATGACCCCTTGAAGCACCCGGCTAGCCTTTCAAGGTATGTGCAACCAAATACAAAAATTAAAAGACAGTCAAAGCTAATGTAAACCCTGGTTGGATAAGGATTTAAAGTTGGATATGAAGATGAAATCTGACGCATTTAGCTTGAGTGTTAAAACTGATAAAATAATTGCTGTCTGTGGTTCTATATGGGCTATATTGGCAATAACTAAAAAAATAATAATATGGGGAAAAGAACTATAAATTAGTTCATTTTTGGAACTGTGAACTAGTTCAAAATTTTGAAATATGAACTATGAACTGAACTAGATCATGTAGAAAGTGAACTTTCCCAACACTGGTGGTGACTATTATTACTACATACTTCCATAACGTATTTATCAGTAACTTTTACATTTGAAGAAGCCCCAAAAGGTTTTGTCGGATTTAGCAAACATCTCATGAATAGTTTTGTCCCTAAAGTAAACTCAAGTAGCCGACACAATGCATATATATCATATCACACCTGATTCCACAAAGACCATAACACACACAGGACATGTTATACGTCACAAAACACATGCACAACAACACGGCTGTGCTTGTTTATTTACAGTTCACACCTCACTCACACACAGAAGAATTTCTCCTTACACCTCTAATGTCCTCTCTCCCAAACCTCTTTGTATTTAGCAGAGCAGGGTGCAGCCACGGGGAGGAGGTGACGGGAGCACACAGGGTGGAGAATCGAAAAGAGTTCTCCATCGAGAGGAGAAGGGTGTGGGGTTAAAGAATGAAAGTGTGTGTGTGTGTGGAAGGGATATTTTGCCCTCCCACGCTGGCTGTGTGTGTGTGTGTTTGTGTGTGCTGTGTGTGTGTGTTTGTGTGTATCGGGGCCAATCCGACACACCCAGAGGGCAGCGAACCTCCACATCCTGCCCTGGGCGTCCGTTTGTCCAAACAACTCACTTCTTCCTCCTCTCTCCACGCTCAAACCGGTTTGACTGGAGGGTAGAGAGCAAAGAGAGAGAGAAAGGGAGGGGGTTTGTCTATAAAGAACAGAAACCCCCCGTAAAACCAGAAGAGGAAGAAAAAGCCGCGGAGTAAAATACAGCAGAAGAAAACAAACAGCAGGGCGTTGTCCTGCCCTGAATGGGGAAGTTTGACGGTTTGGTGGTGTTGTAAGCCCCTAACATTCTCTCAGAGATGAACATGCATCTCTTACCCTCTAATAGTGAGGCTCCGTCACGTGACATAGGCCTCCACTGACCAGTGAAAATTTCCGAGGGGTGAACTTGGTTGTACTTTGGAAATTCATAGTTGCTTGATTCCATCTGACCAGGCCTAAAATGTAACATTAAAGTCAGTTTTTGCCTATAATCATGTCCCAGAATGCTCCCTCTTTCTTTCCGTGTCTCTCGTTGTTAACCACGGATCAGACTTTAGGGCGGCTACCCAATGGAGTCTATGCTTTTTGTGTTAATCTATTCATTTCTACTGGCAGAAATCGAAGCAGCACCTTGTCATGCAACAAAAATGGCAACTTTTGCCTCAACCCCCTCACAAAGTCCCAGAACTTTTTAACAAAAACCTGAGTTTTCTCCAGTGTGTAAGCTCCATAACCAATCACTACAGGTGCAGACAGGTTCTCTCTATTGAAGGTAAAAAAACACAAATTAAACTTTCCGAAAGTGGGATAATTCCCACAACCCCACTGCATCGGGAGATCCTCTCTGAGTCTGATGGTGAGTGACGAGAACAAAGTATTTCCCCCACCGTATTCATTGTGATTAATGGGATTATCCTTCATTTAACAGCCCACCACAATACTAAAAGGCTTGTCTCGTTCTGTTCCCCTGAAGATTCCCATTAGCTCATAAGCCTTTTCAGCAAACCGTCTTCCCTAAAACAGGTTAATTTCCGACAACACTGAAAACTCCCTGTGTGTTGAGGAAATTATTATTTGTGTGGGTTGGGATTGGTTTGGACAGATTCCCTTTGAGTGCTGGTGCTTTTCAACAAAAAAAAAAGGAAATCATGAGACTGTGACCTAGTGGTTGTCCTCATGTGATATGCTCAACTGTAAAATATAGGTTTTGTATGGGTCTTGGTCACATTTTTGACTCTTCTCCACATCACTTCCTGGATACTTCAACTATCAATACAGTGATAGACATCTTTATATATTTTTTCTTCTGAGTGCTTTGGACAGGACTTCATTTCTATTGTCCCATAGGACAGGCTGAAGGCCAGGCTAGTAAAGATGGGTACAGGCCCCATTTAAGTGCTGACATAGCACAGAATCTAGTAGGGCAGTTATCTGCAAGATTACTGGAACCTTTCAGAACGCTTTCTTCTTCTTTTATCCCCCCATCTATCTGGAGCATTCTGGTCCAAGGGGGTGCTTACATTTTGGAAAATGACATTGTTATCATTGTCATCTTTGTGAGACACTGTGGTGCCTTCTGGCTTGAAGGACCTCATGGCTTTGAGGCCAAAGTGTCTATATATAGAGCATGTGTAAAGGACTCTGGGAGGAGTTGGAAAGGATGGAGCATTGATGCAGGGGGGAACTCCACTGAATCTTGGGAAAAGTCTCTCCGGAGTTCACTTTCAAAGAGACTGACAGTAATACACACATGTGGGAGGTGTGGGGAAGTTACTGACATGATTTACCAAGCAGCGAAAGAGACTAGGATAGCTGGAAGAGACAGTGAGAAGTACAAATAGCCTAAACACAAAAATGAAGGTCAGATCAGTATTAAGGCAGAGTTTACACAGAATAACAGTGATAGGGTTTCTTAAAATACACACATACACATACACATACATGTCACCTCAAAGGGACCATTGTCTAAAAATACTGAGGATTTATTGTCAGTGGTAACAAACATGCGGTAGATTGCGAAACACCAGCAATATTTCCACAGTGGAGTTGGTTCATTTGACGGCCATCTTGTTTGCGATTCACATTTGAAAAGGAAACTGTTCCAAGCCTGCCTTAAATAATGTTAGCATAACATGAATTGGTTGTTATCCAAAATTTGAGCGGCTGTGGGGGGTGTGCTTTAAATGTGGCAAATTTCCAAAATGGGTTTACAAAGCTAATTATCGCTAAAATCAAAGGTAAGTCCAAAAACGTTGACCGTTGTGACTTCTGGATTCTTAAACTACTTGAACTAAACTGACCTGGCCAATTTGTACCTAATTGTGTGGCCTGTTTTCCCGTAATTGTGGATGAAGAGTTATATTCTGGTGTGTAACCATAGGGAGAAAGATAGAAAGGGGGGTGAGAGATAGATGGCATAAAGCGAGATGGAACACAAGAACTCTGTCTGACAGTGCGACATGACGCCTTACCCCAGAACAAACAAGCATTCAGGCACTCTGAGGGGCAACCCAGAATGTCATGGGGGTGAGGGAGGAAAAGAGAGAAAGAAACAGAGATACAAAAGAGAGAAAGATTTAGAACAATGCTTTGAAGGTCATCTGGTGGGATGGAGTGTCCAAAATCACTCATTTATAAAGAAAATAAGGAGTCACATCGGATGGGGGAAAAGAGAGAGACAGACAGACAAAAACTAATTCACAACAGCACAAGTGAATAGATGAGCAAAAGAAAGAAATAGGCAAAGCATGAACAGAGTGCTCTATACTTTTTTTGGTAAAAGCTCAACTTGTGAAATATGAGGTCTATTTTAGTTTTAATGGAAATGGAGGAAATGTGTAAGTAGATTATTAAACTGGGAGAAAGCGGCGAGGGAGGGGGGAAATCCAGAGGTGCTAAGGGTGGGAGGGTTGAGATCGGTTCACAATGTTTTAAATATTAAAGCTATTTCAGGTTTAATGAGGTGTAAATACTATGGGGACCATGGTAAGAGGATGGGGTTAAAGGGGTCTCACTCTCATTATTTCAAGCACACACCTTTAAGACTACAGAGACTGAAGGAAAGAGAAAAAAGTAAGTGACAGTGTAAAAACAGAGAGACAGAACTGATGAGTTGAGACAGAAATGGTGCAGGGAAGAGATGGGGATGACGACAGCGTTATGACGTGGTTAGTGGTTAGAGACTCAGATTATGGGTGTTGTCATTTACGGGGGCATGGACACAAAAAACACAGATATGCATGAATGCTCTCACACACAATCAACGTGCATACACTCATCTTAAGGGACTAATGTGACATCATGTCACCAGCACAGTAACAACTAACAATGAGTGAAAAGTGAGTGAATAAATATATGCATGCATGAGTGCTTGAAAAAGTAAAGTTTTAGATGATTGAGTGAGTTAGTGAGTGACTTGAGTGAAGAATTTAATGAGTGAGTGAGTGAAGGTTTTGATAAGTGCGTCTTTAAGTGAGTGAGTGAGTGAGTGAGTGAGTGAAGGTTTGAGTGAGTGTTTAAGTGAGTTAGTGAGTGTTTAAGTGAGTGAGTGAATGAGCAAGTGAGTGTTTAAATGAATGAGTGAGTGAGTGAGTGAGTGAGTGTTTAAGTGAGTTAGTGAGTGTTTAAGTGAGTGTTTAAGTGAGTGAATGAGTGTTTAAGTGAGTGAGTGAGGGTTTGGATGAGTGAGCAAGTGTTTAAGTGGGTGATTTAGTGAGTGAAGGTTTGGATAATTGAGTGTTTAAATGAGTGAGTGAGTGAGTGAAGGTTTGGATAAGTGAGTGAATGATTGAGTGAATGAGAGTTTAAATGAGTGAGTGAATGAGTGAGTAAGTGAGTGAAGGTTTGAGTGAGTGAATTTTTAAATGAGTGAGTGAGTGAGTGAAGGTTTGAGTGAACGAGTGAGTGAGTGAGTGAGTGAGTGAGTGAGTGAGTGTTTAAGTGAGTGAGTGAATGAGCGATCGAGTGTTTAAATGAGTGAGTGAGTGAGTGAAGGTTTGAGTGAGTGAGTGTTTAAGTGAGTGAGTGAGGGTTTGGATGAGTGAGCAAGTGTTTAAGTGGGTGATTTAGTGAGTGAAGGTTTGGATAATTGAGTGTTTAAATGAGTGAGTGAGTGAAGGTTTGGATAAGTGAGTGAGTGAGTGAGTGAGTGAAGGTTGGATGAGTGAGTGAGTGAGTGAGTGAGTGAGTGAGTGAAGGTTTGCATGAGTGAGTGAGTGAGTGAGTGAGTGAAGGTTTGAGTGAGTGAGTGAGTGAGTGAGTGAGTGTTTAAGTGAGTTAGTGAATGTTTAAGAGAGTTAGTGAGTGCTTAAGTGAGTGAATGAGTGAGTGAGTGAGTGAGTGAGTGAGTGAGTGAGTGAGTGAGTGAGTGAGTGAGTGAGAGTTTAAATGAGTGAGTGAGTGAGTTAGTGAGTAAGTGAGTAAAGGTTTGAGTGAGTGAGTGTTTAAATGAGTGAGTGAGTGAGTGAAGGTTTGAGTGAGTGAGTGAATGTTTAAATGAGTGAGTTGGTGAGTGAGTGAATGTTTAAGTGAGTGAATGAGTGAAGGTTGGATGAGTGAGTGAGTGAGTGAGTGAGTGAGTGAGTGAGTGAAGGTTTGCATGAGTGAGTGAGTGAGTGAGTGAGTGAAGGTTTGAGTGAGTGAGTGAGTGTTTAAGTGAGTTAGTGAATGTTTAAGAGAGTTAGTGAGTGCTTAAGTGAGTGAATGAGTGAGTGAGTGAGTGAGTGAGAGTTTAAATGAGTGAGTGAGTGAGTGAGTGAGTGAGTGAGTGAGTAAGTGAGTAAAGGTTTGAGTGAGTGAGTGTTTAAATGAGTGAGTGAAGGTTTGAGTGAGTGAGTGAGTCGGTGTTTAAGTGAGTGAGTAAAGGTTTGAGTGAGTGAGTGAGTGAGTGAATGTTTAAATGAGTGAGTTGGTGAGTGAGTGAATGTTTAAGTGAGTGAATGAGTGTTTAAGTGAATGAGTGAGTGTTTAAGTGACTGAGTGAGGGTTTGGATGAGTGAGCAAGTGTTTAAGTGGGTGATTTAGTTGAGTGAAGGTTTGAATAAGTGAGCGTTTAAATGAGTGAGTGAGTGAAGGTTTGGATAAGTGAGTGAGTGAGTGAGTGAAGGTTTGGATGAGTGAGTGAGTGAGTGAGTGAGTGAGCGAGCGAGCAAGTGAGTGAGTGAGTAAGTGAAAGAATAAAGGAAATGGGGGGAAGGAGTGTTTATAGAGCAGTGTGTAAAAGGGCAGAGGCTGAGCTCTCGGAGGAGAGTAAATAGATCTGATGTCTTACGGCTCAGCTTAAGTTCAAGTTTATGTTGATTTGATCTAATAAACACCATGAGATTAAGATAATGTGAACATATTAAAGAGACTATGAACATATCAGTCTTTGACAAAAAGAAGTGCAAATCTATGCCATAGCAGACTATTTTTTTTAAACAACAACAAGCCACGCTGTTTATTCAAATGCTTTACAATAGTGAGTGTGTGTGTGTGTGTGTGTGTGTGTGTGTGTGTGTGTGTGTGTGTGTGTGTGTGTGTGTGTGTGTGTGTGTGTGTGTCTTAAAACCACATACAAGCACTTAACGGCCACATACAAATATAAATCTACAAACATGCATGTGAAGTTGTACAATAAAGTAACCACACACTTTAAGCTAAAACTCCATGAGGTTTTCTTATCGTTATGTGAATGAGAAGGGGAAAGGCCGAGTTGATGTTCCTTGTTTTCCTTCTGTCTTTTCGATAAAGCATTTATTTTGATCATGAACAGATCATCTAAAATAAAGTATCAGTGGCCATTTCCTGACCAGTCTCAAAAATCCCCTGATGATAGTGTAACATTTACATTGTGGGTCCCTGCCAACCACAGAAACCCCCATTTTAGCTTGGAGTCACCTCATACTTTAACAGCACTCATACTTTCACACAGACACCATAGCATCACAGGAGGCCTGGGTGAATTTCCTTCTAAAATGTCACTCTCTGGCTGTAATTTTGTGACCTGAAAAGTAAGCGCTAAAGCTAATGCCAATGCCTTATTTAGTCGTACATATAAAAAAACGGGCTACGGAAAGTTTACTACAAACACAAAGAAGGTATACTCCTAAAGTCTGTTGTTTTAATGGTCTTTGAGACTGGAAGTTGTGACCCAGGTCTGTCTAACAGAAATTGTGGGTTTGTTTTTTAAGGGAAGAGTGTGGTTGGTTGCTCAAAGGAGTGGTGTGGCTTTCTGAAGATTCTTGAGATAAGCTTCCGCTGTTCATAGTTAAAAGTCTACACATTGGGAAGTGAGTCTGTATCTCATGATGTGACAGATGTGATCATAGCACATATAAATGGGCGGAGAACTGATAGAGTTGCTATTAATACAGCAAATAACTTTGAAAGGATAAATAAAAACAGCAATATATGACAACAACGAAAAACATCCCTCATTTCACCTTTCGAAACCACGCTTCTGCTGTGTTATAAAATCCATTTTCTTAAGACCCATACATACAATAGTGGCCAAAATTGATGTCCGGGAAAAATATTTGTACATTATTTGCTCATCATCGTTTAATGAGAAAATAATGACCAAGTGATTTGTGGTGTACTGGTAACATGGACAACATTTTGTTGTCCATGACGCCTACATTTGTGCATTTTCCAAATGGACATACTGTTGACTTCAGAGAAGTGGTGCAAATGCCATCATAAATGACTGATAATATCTAATTGGCTCCTCTCCTAATGTAATAAGGCCCCAGATAATTTAGCATTTACATTTTAATATATATTTCAACTAAAAGGCAAGCATATGATTTTGAACCGGTATTGTAATTTGACCCATATACAGAACATTGACGATGTTGTGGGGATCTATCACCAAGATTACCAGAATCCAGTCTAAACCCCTGCAAACATCTATTATTCACCCAGGGCTCTTTCCCAGCCATTGACCAGTAAACTTGTCAATTAAGAGAAAACGTTTCCCTGCCAATGACAAGTTTTTACGGCAATCCATATTTCCGCTATTATCCACTAGGTTGGCACTCTTACCCAACTTACAAAACACTAAAGCATCCACTGATCCAAAAACAGTAAAACTCTGTGTATGTTTTGACTTATGTTCTGAATCTGGGGCCGTATTCACAAAGCATTTTATCTTATCACTAAGAGTACTCCTAAATCGCACTAAAAGATTTTAGCTAGGAGTTTTCTCTTAAAAGTTATTCACAACGCCTTTCAGACCTACTTTTAGTAAGGAAAAATGATAACTCCTAAACTAAGAGTGAGTCTTCGTTGCTACGGATGACGTCAATTCTCATGCACGAGCTGCCTCGCAATGACCACGGTGATTGGTTGTTAGATGACAGGGCTGTCATGCGGAACATAACACAGACGCACCAAATCATGGAATTACAATATCGAAATATGTCTGTGTCCTATACAAAATAATAATAGTAATGCCATCGAAATGCATATATAAAAGAAAAGTCGTGAATTAAATTAAATTAAATCAAGGTAGCCTAATACAAATGAAAACCGCCAATTGCCTAATAATAAAAAACGACATCATTAACACTTGCTTGATTAATGTACATCCTATTAGCCTAAATAGACTACTTAAAGCAAGGAAATGTTGCCCATGTTAAAGAAGCCTGCCTAATGTAATAAATAAATGATGGTGGATTATGAACTCGCCAAAACGAAAAAGAAAGCCCAACTGGATGCAGGATCAGTTACTGCTGCTGTCCCAGTTGGTGCTGGAAAAAAGAAACGTAATAAAAGGGAAATTCGGCACTGAGATATCAAGCAAAACTAAGCGTGAGACATGCGAGAAAGTGATGCGCGGGTCAATGTACAAAACAACTGGCACCCGACCAACGTTTTCAACTAACCCGCCCGCAACTCGGACCGCAAAAAATAAAAAATAAATAGTGTACCCGACCCGCTCCCTGGCTCGCATTTTTTTTAAGTAGTAATTGTTTAATAGTTAATTGCCATCTTTATTTCAAACGACCCGACCGAACGCGACCCGAATATCATAAAAAATATTTTTGGATGACTCGTAACCGCGGGTGACCGCATGCATCCGCTCATTTCGGATCAACCCGTGCATCACTGGGGAGAGGATTTGTTGCAGATCAATGCAGCATTCCCGCTTATGTCGCGGACCCCGGACGAATGCGAGACATTACAATCGCAGTAGAGGGTTGAGATTGCAGCATTTAAACAGACTAGCATGGCAACAGGTATGCCTATAATATTA
Source organism: Paramisgurnus dabryanus (assembly GCF_030506205.2). Classification (NCBI taxonomy): domain Eukaryota; kingdom Metazoa; phylum Chordata; class Actinopteri; order Cypriniformes; family Cobitidae; genus Paramisgurnus; species Paramisgurnus dabryanus. The sequence goes on from NC_133357.1 coordinate 23,396,343, forward strand.
AATATTTAATTTCATTATTGTTTCGTGTAATTCTAAAAAACTTCCTGCTTGTCATGAATGTAATGAATTATGAAACAAATGTCATAAACAATATGCTTACATTAAAGTGTGCTTTTAAGTGTTATGTGCAATGCTTTTGAGTTGGTGAAACTGTCCATGTTAAGGAGGATCAGCACCTAAGGCATTTTAAGATCCTTTGTGAATAGGTCTTAGTGAGTTAGGAGTCCTCTCGACTTCTTTTAAGCTGTCCCAGACTTAGGTGCTACTTTTAGGGCTAAAATGCTTTGTGAATTACTCTTAGTGAAAAAAATTAGAAGTCCTAAATTTAGGAGTGACACGCCCATTATTTTTAGGAGTTGCTCCTAAATTCGCCAGTTAGGAGCTACTTTTAGCCTTAAAATTCTTTGTGAATACAGCCCCTGATCTCTAACGAAAGTCCTTTGCAAAAATTCACATTTTGTTCAAAAATATTAATTTTTTTGCTTTTTTGTTTGAAAGCAGAGGATCTGTTCTTTCATTTGATATATTGTATGTTTATATATTTCAAGAAGACGGCATTAAACTTGTGAAAATCATTAAAGATTTAACCCAAAGTCCTATACAAATAGGCCCAATCTTCCAAGATACATTCAGTTTTTAAAGTCTATTGTGACAAGGTCATTCAGCTATATGGGCAAACTGTATCAATTTGAAACAGCCAGAAATCTGACTGTACTGTCCATTTGCTCTCAGCGCTTGTTAAAAACCAAACTGATCTCACACACAGGCTTTACGGGATTATAAATGTCCCTCTGCAAGCCTGAACTTTGTGCTGAAAGTAATTTAGATATACAGTTCTGTAAACGTGCCAACTACCAATTACAAGCTCCTGAAAACCATTAGTCTGCGCACAATGGAGCTCGGACATCAACATCCTGAGATCCCATTTAGTGGGACGGCACCCTTAACCGTGCAAACCATTACCCCTGCAACTAGACACTTCCTGTGCCCTTTAACCAAATCTTGAAAAACTCTTCAGAAACCTCTGCAGCTCCAAAACAATGCCTGGAGATGGGACCTCCTCATGGAGTCAGGCTGTATGGAAGCAATACAATTTTTTCTTACTGTATGAAAGAAACGGAGATGTTAACGCATTTGCTTGAGACTTTTATCAACACATCTTACACTAATTTCAAGGTATTTTCTCAGTACGAGTGTTCTCCGGGAATCAAACCTATACTCTTTTGTGCTGCTACACAATACAATGCTTTCCCATACTCTACCACAATAGTCTATGCTGCTACTGTATACTGAAAAGCTTTTATTTACCACATGTTGGCTCAACAAAATATCCATATTGTTATGTAAAATAGGAAGTTGTATTGTATTTCATTTATTTCATTCATTCAATTAAAACAAGATAAATATTCTTGTCAAGTAAAACCTTTAATAGAAATAAAATATCTTGTTTCCTATATAAAATATATTTCCTATATAACAGTTTTTGTTGGTTAATTACCTTAAAAAAAGAGATGAACAAATTGCTTGTTGCTGGAAATATGTCAGGCTGGTCAGGATACTGAAACAGGATACTAATACTGTGTATAAGTATCCTGACCAGCCTGACATGTTTCCACCAACAAGCAATTTGTCCGTCCACATTGGCCATTAAACTACTGTGCAATGTGACGCAATCATGGCCAACCAAAAGATATTTCATGTTTAATACAGTTGGAGGCAAAACACAGGAAAACTGGAGGCAGTCAATACAAATCAGCATAGAGTCGGCTACCAAAGGAATGCAAATATCATGTTGTTGTAATAGTACAGTCTTCAATTTTTAAATTGTAGCACATTCCTGCTACAACTGGCAGACAAAAAAATTTGGTTAAACCCAATAAAAGAGCAGACTGGACAGAAATGATAATAAAAAAACTCAAGTTTGTCCCACACTTCATGTCAGCTCCCATCCAGCCCATAGGTTTAAACATCGAATTAATCATACTTCCTCAATTTCCTCCAATACTTCATCATTTATCACAATACTTCCATAGTATTTGTTTTCCTACTATGGAAGTCAATGGTTTCCACCAGATGTGTGCTTACCATCATTTATCAAAATATCTTTTTTTGTGTTCAACATAATAAAGAAATTCATACAGGTTTATAACAAGACAGTGGGGAGGAAATTATGACAAAATTTAGATTTTTAGGTGCACTATCCCTTTAAAGGTGCAGTGTGTAAATTTAGTGGTGAGGTTGCGAATTGCACCCAATGGCTCAGTACACTGCTCTTCCCTCGCTTTTGAAGCGCATAGAGAATCTACGCAGTGTTTCCGCTATATACATTCAACCGTGGCGGCCCGCCACTCATAAAACATCCCCGCCACGCCTGCGGTTGTGGATAGAAGGGATACAGCAAACGAAATCTCGTTGGATGAGCACTGTTTTATCCTAATCCTTTAACCAAACCCAACTCTAAACACAAAATTTCACACGATTGTAGGATGTATTTGTATCTAATTTAGCCAGAACCGCTGTTTTCATCCTAATAATCCTACCTCCAAATCTAATCCGTAACTTTTCGGCATTTGCTGTATCCCTTCTAGACAAAACCCACAGCGGGAGCTCGCAAAAAAGCTACTGCGAGACTGGCTGTCTTGAAATAAATTCCTTTCTGGATTTGCGTTGTTCACTCATTTATAAATAAATCTCCTAAAATATCATAATTTCCTCCATGGGTTTAGTTTTATGCACAAATAGATTTAAATCAACAGAGGATTATTAAGCTACGTTTCTGTTTTGAGAAATAATAATAAAATAAATAAGCCTACACGAAATATGTTGCACTTAAATAATTATTAAATTGACAAAACGAATAAAAAAGTATTTGAGTTTCTGTTCTTTTTTTGTGACGCGCTCTAAAACCAAACCAGCAGAAAGCACGTCATGTTTTTAATGATTATAAATAAGCACAAGGTTTTCTCCTTATTGTGAGTTTACAAAAATAAAAATACATCATTTGAAGTTGCGAATGTTGTTTTACTTTTATCTTTATGACTATAAATTTAGGGTGATTTAAGCTGCAAGGTCATCACGCATATGATGTTCACCGGCGCATATCTACACCAACACAGCGCAGGGCTGCGAGAAAAGACATAATTAAACTTTTGATTTAACATATTACGAGTTTTTGGACATTCATTTGGAATCACTGTACTCATATTATCAACTTATCTGGCCATTAGTTATTCAGTATAGGCTATAAGCGCAGCGCACTGATGATAAGATATTTGTCCAAAAACAAAAGGCTAAATACTGAATACTACTTATATGCGACTGCAAGACATTAATAGTCGAATCTGTTTGTAAGGAAACTTACATTATTCCCGTGGAAGAGAAGAACGTTGGTAATAGAAACTTGAGGCAGACGGTGAGACTGTTTTATCTGTTTTCAGACGAAACAGCAGGGTCGGGGTACCCGCGGGTGAACCGCATAATATTTGATCTAACGGGTGTAATAGGCTATTCGCGTGTCATTTGTGTTGTAGATGCAGGTCGGGACTCAATAGACAAGATTAAATGCGGGTCTAACATCCAAGACCAAAATTCGACTCGTTTTTAAATGACCCGTGCTTATTTGTGTTTAAGATCTGTCTGAAGACCGGTAAAGGTTTATATTTAACTGCGGTGTGACCGGCTCGGGGTCACAGTCTTTATGTCAAATGGTACGGGTGTGAAATAAAATTGCTGCTGATGTCGGATAACTGGTCGGTTGTTCTGTCAATCACAGCGGTGCGGATTATCAAACAGGACTGCATGACTTTGTAACAGCTCTGTACGCTAAACACGAGGACGAACTTGCAATGCACACTACATTAAAACTACAATGAAATATCCAAACTACTTACGCAGCTGTGTAACGTTTTTTTAAGAAAATACAGTTTAGATCAAACATAGAAAAGCAATATGCTATAAATATAAGGAAAAGTAAATGACAGCGTGAAAATTATAAAAAAATACATGTTAGTTTACTGTAGCCTATATTCTACATTAATTTTTTTTACATTTATAATCATCATGGGCGCCCCCTGCCGCCACAGCTGAAAAAAATCCTAGAGGAAACACTGCTACGATAGCCGCCACCAGACAAAACATGTCATTGACGGAAACAACTAAGTAAAAAAGTTTGTCCGTTAAGGGCTTCTGTAGAAACATGGCAGCACAAAATGGCGACTTCCATGTAAGGGGACCCTCGTGTATGTAGATAAAAACGTCTCATTCTAAGGTAATAAAAACATAATGGTTCATTATTAAAAGGTCTTTATACACCCCTGATAATATAATTTTGTATATTATTTAGCATTTCTGTCAAAAGATCCTTTTAAAAATAACACACTGTACCTTTAAAAGCAAATACCTTAAAAAGCAGTATCAGTATCTAAGACCTTTAGTAACTATTTTATGCTATGAAACTGCAACCTCCATGCAATAGGTAATTCCTTTGGGTGTGTGTGTGTGTGTGTGTGTGTGTGTGTGTGTGTGTGTGTGTGTGTGTGTGTACATAGTACAGTGAACTAGTGTGTACTTAGATTTGGAGTCTTACACTTGATATTTGATCTGTGGGGTTGGGTCAGCGAGTGCAGTCATATCTGTTGGAGCCCCAGGTACTGTAGTAGAGCTTGCAAACAGAGGCAATGAGAGATTGCCTCCAGAGTTAAGTAGGTAAACTCATGCTAAGCTGATGCAAATCTCCTCGCCTTCCCCTCCCTGAGCTTTACTTCATCTCTTCTTCTTCACACTTTAGAGGACCTTGGGGCAGCCCCCCTATCCCATCCCATCACACACACGCGCATGCAATTTAATCCTCGCTCCGGCACCAAGGTCAATTCAATTATCCTGTTTTCTTAAAGTGTGTGTGTGTGCCCATTTCACAGTCCGCCTGCACAAATACACCAGAGATTAGAGCTGCCACACTTTTAATGATCTACATACCTATAAGCAACAGTATGTAAGACAGGTAGGGCCTTGTCCCCGCTTGCTAGCGCGATCTGTTCCTCAGCACCGATTTTGTTTTTAGGTTGATGAGGCTGACTCGCGTCCCATGTGTCTTGCGAATATTAATGAGGAAATTAGTTTTTCAACCCCAAATTCCCCACCTCAATCTGCAGTTTGTCGTATGGCTGTAGCATTCATGTCACAACAATCATCTGAGCTCCAGTATCTTTGTGAATTATACAATCAAATGCATTTTGGATATGTATTTGTTACCCTCTTACAGGATTAATAAGAAGAGCTGCTATAAAACCATACATCCATGAATGTTCAACAAGCATCTGAATGTGGTTGTAAAACGTTTTCCAGTTACTTGATTTTCAAGCCGGCAGTAATATCCAGTAACACCCTGACACTTATCCAATATCATCACACAATATAGAATGCAATAAAGTAACACGGACACAACAGAACACAACAGCTGGGTTCCTGAACTAAAAGTCCCATTCATTTTCTCCACAGAGGTATTGATTTTTTAATAATAATGTATAAACCTTTCAAAACAGACCTATCAGGAGATCAGAGGTTGTTAAGCGATGATATACGCTTCTGTAGAAACCACAAATCAATGTAAATTCAGCTTCATTTAAAAAAAAAATGTTTAAAAGCTGAATTCACGGTGAAGAACTACACTGTGACTTTAAATCAATATCGGACCATCATCTTGATTTGCTTACAATATTCGCAGTGCCTCAACAGATGCGTAATTAATTTGTTTGTTTATTCTTTTGTAATTAAACTTTTATCAAGAAAATTTATGGGAGAAAATGAACCGAAAAAGTCAGCCATCACTGTTCTGCTCTATCCAATTCTCCAACATCAGGCCTACCTGAAATGTTGTGGTTGCTGTAGCTCCAGCCAGGGTTGGACAGCATGGACTGTAGAGGCGATGCTGCCCGACTGTCTCCTTCATTCTGTTGGGTTATGTGCCTGACTGTGTCCTTGTTCTTTCGGTTCTTCCTTCGACCTGAGCCAGGGGGTTGCCAGCCCCCTTCCCCCCTGCCACCTGGCTCTCCAGGTGTCCCCTGTGAGCCTCGGCCAGCCCCGTCTTGCAGATTAGAGGGGGAGACCTGCTCCTCTTTGACCTGGACCGAACGGTAATCGGCAGGCCACAAGGGCTGCAAACAAACGTCCTCCTGGCTTTCGTTGCTTTTGGGTTCCTGATCCTCTTTGCCGTAATTGCTACTACCTTCATGGCAGCTAGCGATGGCCGAGTCTCCAGATGAGTTTGCCGGGCTGGTGCGCCTGGCCAACCATGGCGAGGAGCTGCGCGCCGAGATCATGGACGCCAATGCCTCAGAGGCTCCGCCCATACCAGGCCCAGCCCCGGCTCCGATAGAACTCACCACGTTGCCCATTTCGATATCCACCAGTTCGTCCGCAAGCTCAGACCGAATACTGATGTCCAGTGCCGCTTTAATGAAGCCGTGGCATGCTTGCACAATGTCTGTCATCTGCAGGTAGCTGGCGGCTGACATCACCTCAATGACGTTCTTGCTCGTGAGCGCCAGGTGGGCCGAATACATGAAGTCAAGGATTGTTTTGAAGCCCTGGGCCGTGACGATATCCAGGTGCGTAATGGTGGCCTGCTGTTCCGAACCCTTCTTTACCTGGCAGTAAAGTGTCTTGAAGTAGCGGCTGCTGCCAAGCAACACATTCTTGTGCGCTTTGAAGATCTTGCCTTCCACGATCACACACACGTCGCACAGGATGCCGTGCTGCCGCTGCTCGTTCAGCTCTCGCAGGAGCTGCCGGTAGTGCGACGTGATCTCCATGTCTTCCTTCCGGTTATTCATTGGACTAATGGGTGGCTGCTTCTCATGAAGAAAGTCTGGATGAATAAAAGGCACAACACATGATCTTTGGTTAGTGCAACAAAGTGAGGAATTTGACACATTCCTATAAAAGTTAAATGAATATGAAATGTATGCTTACATAACACTGTATAGACTGTATTGGCTGACTACCATTACTTAAAAAAGTGAAACTGTAGGCATTATTTTATGATAAACAATAGCTTGTTGTCACATAATTATTCCTATGCAATGGTTAGGGTTAGGTTTAGGTTAGGGTTGGTGCAGACAGTTTTTCTAAACCAGCTATTAAAAAGTTTTTGCATTGTTAAAATTAATAGTGTGTAAAAATAAAAGTTTTAGCTGTCCAAAATGTTCAAAATCACAGCTATTACTCTTTTGTCACATAGTGAGGCTGGCAAAATTAATGCTGCAAAGTTACGTACAGTATTACGCCTAACCTGCTTTATTGTAAACTGCACATTTTGGCAAATATCGTTGGTTATCCAATAACTTGTCAAATCGCAGTACACAATATAGGCAAAAACTGAAATTGTGCACCTGCCAATCGTAAACAAGATTGATGAGATTCATTGTATTGCTTTATAACTTAAGATATAAGTTGCGTGACAATTGCCAATCCCAGACACTGCTGATAACTACTTATGAGTTTTGAAGAAACCATAAGATTGATACTAAATCAAGTGAAGAATTGCATTTTCATGAAGCGCAGCATTAATATCTTGATCGATTTTACTCAACGCCAAAAACCTGCCTACATAAAACGCCTACCAATGCAAAACCCTACAGAAGAAATTGACTATAGCTTTGAATTGTTGTTATTGTACTGTACTGGTCTTCTATCTCCGTAACAAGCTATTTAAGTGCTAAAATGTCACTAAAATGCCACTCTGAACCAGGTGACATGATTTGGCCATCTCTGGTGTCTTGAGGCGGGCGTTCTGCTGGGTAACAGCCATCACCTTTCCCTCACTAAAAATGAATTATCTGTTTGGCAGCTCTATTTTCCACTTTATTATTAAACTAACTCACAAAATGGTAATTAAATGAAACCATTTACCAGCGAAAAAGAGAAAAGTGAGGGGAGAAAAGGCGATGATTGTGTTAAAGTGCTTTACACACTCGCTGGGTGATTTTATTTGGCAGCTAATAAAGCGAACAGAGAAAAACATCATGATTAAGGGGTTGAACAGTGAACACCTGAGTATCTCTGCTATAATCATTAAGATGGAGAGATGGGGGAGGAGGACTGCAGAAGACAATGCATTGTTCTTGAATGTGCACAGAGATGAAAGAGAGATAACACACAAACAAACACTACAGTAATGTATGAAGAGGGGCGAATCACACAAAAGCGTTTAAAAATGTTCAAGCAAAATTTAAGCCCAAAATGTAAAAGGTAATTCTATAAACAGTGTTGGGGCTAGTTACTCAAAAAAGTAATATATTACGTATTACATATTACTCTCAAAAATAGTAATGCCTTACTTTACTTTATTACTCCCTGGAGAAAGTAACTAGTTATATTACTAGTTATATTACTAGTTACATTTTTTTTCTGGACAAGAATGTTTATTTGGGCAAGCCACGGCCAAGAAAATGCTGGCTTCCTTACCCACTAACGGACGTGGGGCACAGCGTTCGGAGAAACATTAAAGAGTGTGCACTTCACCGTCAAGTTATTTTCCTTCCGTTGAACATAATAAAATATGACTGAATCTCCACCCACCGAAACTAGCTTTCTGTTGCTGGGAACCTTCCTCTGAAAAAGAGCTTGCCGTTGTTGACGCTTCCATTTTCCCGATCTGTCTTTGAGTGTGCCGCTGCCGCTCTGTGCTGCTGGCTGCCGGGTGTCGACCAATCGGTGATGGTAAATGATACCTCGTGCCAAACTTAGACCAATCACTGTTCCATTCACGCCCACCTCCCCTTCCCTTTTGTTCTCTGTGTTTTGTGCCTTGTGTGTTGAAGGTGCTACTGGCGAATGTAACTCAAGTAACTAGCTCAGGAAAACTGTAATAATATTACCATTTTCAGACGGGTAATGCCTTACACTACTAGTTACTGAAAAAAGTAATATTATTACAGTAACTAGTTACTTTGTAACTAGTTACACCCAACACTGTCTATAAATAACATCATATACAGGACAATATAAAAATGCTGAGTGATTTTCAACCCAGCATTGGATCAAAAAGGGATGAAACCAGCTGTTGGGTTAAATTAACCCAGGAAATGTTTAAATTTGATCCAACATTTGTTAAAACAACCCAGCATAGTTTAAATTACAAACCAGTGGGTTGTGTTTGTCCCTTTTTTATCAAATATTTTATTAAAGATGCATTAAAAATGTTGTATGCATGTTGCATTGGTGTGTTTTTGGAGTGCACAAGAAACTCCGCTTGGCAAAAAAAAAAAAATTATATAAAACGTGCAAAGTTTTTAAAGACATATTACAATGATTACATGATATTACCACACAAAAGATAAAAAAAATATTAATAACAGATAAAATTGTAGTCAGTGTCTGCTTTATTACTTATGATCTTTTTATTTTATATCTTTTTATAATTTCTGTGCATTTTTGTATAAAACCCAGATTCCCTAATATGTTGTGGTTTAACTTAAATAAATGTAAAATTAGATTTTCTGATAAAAACCTTAAAAGTTTAGTGTTTTGTCCATTTTGTACAATACACCTCAAATTTTGATGGTTTAATCTAACCTGAGGGGTATTAAAAGCAAATATTTTACAAGTCCCCCCCAAACATTCCCTTTGGCCAATCCTGTAACTTAAAAAGATATTTACAATTGGTTATTTCAATTCATGGTTGAGAAAAACCTACCGAGCCCCTAAGGTGACATTGGAGTAAAAAAATCTAGTTTCATGTACTCACGCGATAGTTTTACGTGGGCGCACGAAACTAAACTCGATAGTTCACATGCGCATGCGATAGTTTCATGTGCGCACGCGAAACTAAACTTTATTTAATTTTTGCTCCATGTCCCCTTAGGGTCTCCGTAAAACCATTGGTTTAAATTAACCTACAAAATGCCCATATTTGACCCAACCCATATTTGTCATCTCAATTATTATATCGGCTTTGTAAATATTTTCCTTTATTCAGTCCTCATTTGCTTACATTATATGGAAAATTGTGTTCAAATGATTGCTCAATCATCATTTAAATAAAGTTAAATAAAGTTTTTCTTTATGTAAAATTATTTTCTTCAAATCTTCAAATTTCTTCTTTTTGATTTTATGGTGACATATCACCATTTCTTCCCAAGTCTTTCCCATAGACTGATTCACACGACCGGATCACTAGTTTCCCTAATTACTGCTGACATTCAATATCCTATCTTAAAGGAGCTGTATGTACCATTGCATGTAACGGCTGAACTTGGTATCTAAGTTTAAAGGAATATTCCATTTTCTTTAAAGAAAAATCCAGATAATTTACTCACCACCATGTCATCCAAAATGTTGATGTCATTCTTTGATCAGTCGGGAAGAAATTATGTTTTTTGAGGAAAACATTGCAGGATTTTTCTCATTTTAATGGACTTGAATGGACACCACCACTTAACTCAACACTTAACAGTTTTTTCAATGGAGTTTCAAAGGACTCTAAACGATCCCAAACGAGGCATAAGGGTCTTATCTAGCAAAACGATTGTCATTTTTGACAATAAAAATAACAAATATCCACTTTTAAAGCACAACTTCTCGTTTAAATCCAGTCGTGATGCGCTAGCGTGACCCGACGCAATACGTCATCACGTCAAGAGGTCACAGAGGACGAACGCGAAACTCCGCCCCAGTGTTTACAAATGTAGTGAAAGAGGACCGTTCCGAAGTTGTTGTATGTCAACTGATACTAATTAATGTCTTTGTGTCAGTTTATTGTTTAAAATGGTCCGCATATGTGCGTTTTATATATGTAACACGTGACCTCCCTACGTCACTACGCATTTACGTTAGGTCGCACTGGACCGGACCTAAACGAAAAGTTGTGCTTTAAAAGTGTATATTTGTTATTTTTCTTGTCAAAAATGACACTCGTTTCGCTAGATAAGACCCTTATGCCTCGTTTGGGATCGTTTTTAGTCCTTTGAAACTCCGTTGAAAAAAACTGTTAAGTGTTGAATTAAGTGTTAATTGTTGGTGTCTATTCAAGTCCATTAAAATGAGAAAAATCCTGCAATTTTTTCCTCAAAAAACATAATTTAACTTTGACTGAACAAAGAAAGACATCAACATTTTGGATGACATTGTGGTGAGTAAATTATCTGGATTTTTCTTTTAAGAAAATTGAATATTCCTTTAAATAAAAAATATTGAAGACGTTTTTCCCTGCCTCAACTGATGATGAAAAGCATACATTTTGTATTTTTATAAATCAATCTGCGACTCAGAGGTGGCTTTCACCGGAGGTCACATTAATGGTGCACTGCGGTCTTATTTAAGCAGCCGTGATAACTGGCAACCAAGCTGTCGAAATACACTATTGAGTAAATCGGCAGTGGACAGGATCACAGACCAAAACAAAAACAGACATTCATACACAGAAGGCGCATTTGAAAAAAAGAAGAACTGACTACAGCATGTTTTTCGGGGGAAACAGATATATTAACTTGTTTTCTAAATATCTGCAAATATATCACAGTATTTCTTTATTTAGTCCAGTCAAAAGCCTACATACAGCTTCTTTAAAATACACCTTTATGGACATCCACATGCAGATATCTCCAATAAACTTCACCACAACCATCCGCTATGAGCAGCATAGCTGTTGTCCTGATGGGGGCAAAATCACAGGGACGTGGAGAGTTGGCGAATAGGGCTATGATTTGTTTTGTGAGCGTTCAGGCTGTCAGCTCTCATCGGCCCGACCTCTGCCTGACAGCTCGCTTTCACAATAGTGACAGCAGCGTTTGCTGCGGGGCCGGCACACTTCAGGTCATGTTTAGGAAAGTTCTTCTCAATCTGATGGCTTGTAAGATCAAATCAATCCTCTGCTTTTCCCATGTCCACTTGTACGAATACACCTTGCTTGAAAGACTGAAAGACGAAGATACTGATGGTGACAGGTTTATTCTTTTTAATAGTTTTAGGTTCGCCTCCAACTGCTTTGCTTGGGGCTTTTTTGATTCAACTTAAAGTCTTTAAAGTCATCCATTTTAACTATCGAGGTAAAACAAATGCACAAGAATAGATCAATTCTAGTGATTTAAAGGTATAGTTTACCCAAAAATTTCATCATTTACAGTACATACGTTGTTCCAAACCCATACAATATTTTTTTCTTTGCGAAACTTTTTAATGTGGCAACTGAAGATTTTTTTGTATAGCTCAAGGTCTCTTACCACAACAACAATACAAATGTATGTTTTCTTTTAATTTTTTCTTACAAACATTACCTTTTACCAATTTTGGGGTTGTTTATGTGTATAACCTTAAGTGTTATTAATAAACATAAACATCTTTCTTTTCCCAGCAAACCAAAAATATGCATGTTTTTGTCCAATTAAAATTGAGAATGAGAATGCACTTCACCAAAAGCCTTTAACGAGCAATTGCGAGTAGCAAAAAAAGGTTCATGGCTGTGACTACTCAAAACTACTTCAACTGAGCAAACAACAATGAATATTAATATATTTTTGTTGGCGGACTGAGTTAAACAGCAATCTGTGCAATCAACAGAAAAACAACAATAAACATAAACAACACAACTGACAGCCGTGTAACACGACTAAACACTGAATGAGACAGAATTCAGTCGCTCTAATCGGATTTTATGCTTCACTGGAACCAGAGGGGTCTCAAGCTTTGTAGAGAAGAAAGACGAGTGTGAAAAGACAGGTAATACAGCAGATAGCAGGGTCACACAACCTCAGTGAACCCTGCAGAGCTCCAGTTAAAGTGCAGCTGCCAGACCATATTTTTCATTTCATACCAAGGTGTATAAAGGATGGAGGTCTGAGACTTCAGCACTTTTGAGATGTAAAGGATTTAAAATGTCTACCATAATTAAATAAAACATCACAATCTATTGTACACTGTGCACCCAAAAGATACATATTAGTGCCTTACAGAGACATATTGGTACCTCAAAGATACATATAAGTGCCTCAAGATACATAATAGTGCCTCAAAGATACATTTTGGTGCCTTAAAGATACATGTTGGTACATCAAAGATACCTTAAAAGATACTAAAAGTGCCGCAAAGATACATATCGGTACCTCAAATATACATATTGTTACCTCAAAGATACATATTGCTACCTCAAAGATACATATTAGTGCCTCAAAGAGACACATTGGTATCTCAAATATACATATTGGTACCTCAGAGATACATATAAGTGCCTCTAAGAAACATATTGGTACATCAAAGATACATAACAGTGCCTCAAAGAGACATATTGGTATCTCAAATATACATATTGGTACCTCATAGATACATATAAGTGCCTCAAAGAGACATAATGGTACCTCAAAGATACATATTGCTACCTCAAAGATACATATTAGTGCCTAAAAGAGACACATTGGTATCTCAAATATACATATTGGTACCTCAGAGATACATATAAGTGCCTCAAAGAGACATATTGGTACATCAAAGATAAACATTGGTACCTTAAAGATACATATTAGTGCCTCAAAGATACATATTGGTGCCTCAAAGATAAACATTGGTACCTTAAAGATACATATTAGTGCCTCAAAGATACATATTGGTGCCTCAAAGATAAACATTGGTACCTTAAAGATACATATTAGTGCCTCAAAGATAAACATTGGTACCTTAAAGATACATATTAGTGCCTCAGAGATAAACATTGGTACCTTAAAGATACATATTAGTGCCTCAAAGATACATATTAGTGCCTCAAAGATAAACATTGGTACCTTAAAGATACATATTAGTGCCTCAAAGATACATATTAGTGCCTCAAAGATAAACATTGGTACCTTAAAGATACATATTAGTGCCTCAACGATACATATTGGTGCCTCAAAGATACATGTTGGTAATTTGGTACCTCAAAGACACATATCGGTGCCTCAAAGAAACAATTCGGTACCTCAAATATACATATTTGTGCCTCAAAGATACATGTTGGTACCTCAAAGATAAACATTGGTACCTTAAAGATACATAGTAATGCCTCAAAGATACATATTGGTGCCTTAAAAATACATAATGGTACCTCAAAGATATAAATAGTGCCTCAAAGATACATATGGGTGCCTCAAAGATAGAAATCGGTACCTCAAATATACATATTTGTGCCTCAAAGATACATGTTGATACCTCAAAGATACTAAAAGTGCCTCAAAGATACATGTTGGTACCTCAAAGATAAACATTGGTACCTTAAAGATACATAATAGTGCCTTAAAAATACATAATGGTACCTCAAAGATACATATGGGTGCCTCAAAGATACAAATCGGTACCTCAAATATACATATTTGTGCCTCAAATATACATATTTGTGCCTCAAAGATACATGTTGATACCTCAAAGATACTAAAAGTGCCTCAAAGATACATATTGGTACCTCAAATATACATATTGCAAATGTAAATATTAATAAGGATATCGGCCCAGGGACAGCTGGGGTAAATATTTTGACAATTTTTTTTCTAACAGTGTACGTCCATATGTGACATATCTGTAAATAAGACGAATAGTCAGTAAAGAATATAAGTGAGCGATTAAGAGGAAATTAATTGTGAAATGCGACTCTATTTGACGGTAGCAAGATGTGAGAGGCAAAGAAGTTTTTCTCACGGAAACGAAGTAAAGACGGAGTATAAAGAGCAGGATCATATATAAAGACAGCAGACAGACTCCATTTTACTGATCATTTATAAAGCAAAATTCTGTTCAATCCAACATTGTACAGATGATGACACATGTTCAGAAGCAATTCATAAGTGTTTCAGTGCCGCAAGCATAACCTCCTGATATTATTGACCTGTATTTCATTCAAGTCAGTACAGAGCTTACAAAACAGTTAGCCAGAGTAACTAAAGAGTGCCTTTTGTAAGGACTAAAATAGAAGGTGTATGAAGTGGTAGTAGTAGGGTTAAGGTCAGGGTTAGGCCTGTAATAAGATTGAGAGAAGAAATGCACAGAGAAGACCACTGTTCCCCAGAGAAGCGTAAGTCTTAGAGGATAAAGTGTTAAAGACTGCCATCATTACTTACAGTTCCTGTCACACACAAACACTCAAATCCAAAGTGACTTGCTTCCTACGGCCAAGAAAACACACACACACATCTTTACACAGTGTCTGCTCTTTGTTGAGGTGTCTCTGATTTTCTCAGAAAAGACCAAGGCCATCTTTCAGTCTGTAGTCGTGACATGTTCAGTAGGTGGCAGAAAGAGGAACAGTGGGAAAGAAAAATGTCAGATTATCAGAAGGTGCAAGTTACGTCATGTCAGTGAGTTTCACAGACAGACGGTCATTTTAAACCAGTCAGCTGGTCATCACAGCCATTATCTAAGGGGGTAATACCTAATTTCACAGAGTTAACAAGAAACAAAGTGGAACAGAAAGGTTGCGAAGGAGTTCAGTAAACCCTCAAGCACAGGCCCAAGGACAATGTTCCTTATTTCTAAAAACAGCCTGGTAGAAAATGAAGTTTAAACAGGGACAGCACAATAAAATGTACGTAAATTAAACTTTTTACTAATTTTACGACGGCTTCACAAAGTCCAGCTGATACGTTTTACGCTATAAAATAATTAGATTTTAATTAAGAAAATGCTACAAGCTAACCATTTAAACAGCTTTCCAGTAAGATCATTAATTGACTTCACTGTAACTATTTTTAAATGTAGTCATACTAAATAAGGAATCAAGATGAATCAATAAATGACTTGTTAAATGAGGTGTATTGGTTTTAAAAGATTATCCGAATGAATCATTAAATGAGCCGAAAATGAAATTTGTGCCAAACTTGAAGTGATATTCTGGGCTAGTTTAAAAATATTTGAATGATCTGCACTTTATTTGACAATTTATACACTTTAAAAAAGTTTAAGTTGTATTAACTATTTTTTTTAAGTAGATCCAACTTTTACTTTTGACAGCTTAGTTAATGGGGCATCAGTATGAATGTTTGCATATGAATATGACAAATAATGCGTTTAAGTTTCACAAGAAACACAAATACTAAAAAACAATATTCATTTTTTTAAATATTTTTATTCAAAATTTTGTTATTCAGATATTTAAAAACACACTTAAAATTTATTTTAAAAATATCATTATTTAACTTTTTATATACAGTAAGACAAACATAGACTATATAGCGATCAAGTGTCTTTCAAGATCATTTATTATTTTTAAAATGTATAAAAAGTTTTTGGTTTTAGTGTCTGGCATGCAACTCAATCCAAATATTTTAAATGTTTTTTTTTTGTAATTGTAAATTAATTTAATAATTATTGTGGATTCTGTTTTTTTTATAGAATTTGACTTTGTTTTAATATATTTAAATAAATAATCAGACAGATTTATGACCTTTTAGAAACCATATGATATTTGTTCTTGTAAAAATGTATTTGTTAAACTAAGATCATTTAAAATCTTGTGATGATAACAAAAACTTGATATGTGTTATCTGCCGATATAATCTGTTAAGCAGTTTGTAAATCTTTGTTAATATTTTGAAATAATGATGAGTCTTTTTTAAATGATGATCATTTTTGGATAAACTTTTCCTTTAATCTTACATCATACAATTGACCGTGTGCTTCTGAATAGACTAAGCAATCTCATCTCACTGTCTGTCTTCGGGCCAGACTCCAGCTGGCCCAGGTGACAAGAGCCTGTCACACCACCGATAATGTGACGTGAGCGGATCTAAACAGCTTTAAGAGTCTTAACCCCCTCCGCTCAGCTCCACCTGGCTCAGCACCTCCCTTTCTTTCCATCCACGTCCTCCTTTACCTTCTCTGGAGCATTAAGCCGGAGCAGTGAAGGTGAGTTCGTGCTGAACCGCTGATAGGTCAGCGTTGGATGGGAAAGTGGTGTTTATAAGGGACAGAGAGACTGTAGTGTTTACCGGTTCACATCTAGGCCTTGTCCTCTGTGATCTCTGCTAAACTGAGGTCCTGCCGGGTTCTGTCTCACACTTTCACATTCTCAATGAGACTTTGCCCTGGGCTCCCTCACTTAAACCTAGTAAGAAGCTTCTGGTCTTTCTGCACTAATGGCAAGTTTTGTCCTTGAGTTCTCTCCTCATTCATACGAGGCTCTCCGACAGCCGAGTGAATGGATTTCATTTTAAATTGGATTAAAATACCACAGTAAAAATGCATTAAAACAAATTCTCAATTTAAAAAATATATTTTATATATACTGTAGTAAATTTCATAGTGTCAGGATGAAAAATGAATGTATTTAAGTTATAAGAGAATTCATTTACATAATGTAAATGAATTCTCTTATAGCTTAAATACATTCATTTGGGAGAGATCTTGATCAATGTGAATTATAGCACACGCAAGGATACATTTTATCAGTACAACGGTACATTCACACGGGGCAAAAGCGCTAACGCATCTCATTAGCTTTTAATGGGTGACGTCATGCATTGTCGAACTGAATTGTGGATCCGTCAACGTCACAGTAGTAAAAAAAATTTAACTTTTCAAGCGTCAATGTATGCGTCAGCCAATCAAATTGCCTTATGCAACAAACCTAGTGCAAGCCATCGGATTATGTTTATGGAAGACTGAAGCACGTGTTGCGACCACTGTGATTGGCTGTTGGCCACGCTTCAGACAAGCCTTCTGTCAAGCATTAACGCGCTCACCCCGTGTGAATGTAACTTAAAGGTGGCGGCACACTTTGTAATTAGTCAAGGATCGAACTACTGTGCTGTTACGAACTTTCAAACTAAATCTGGCACAAATGAACTGAAAAAGTGCTTTTTTTCACTAGTTTGCAACAGCAAACCAAACAAAACTGTCTGGGGAAATTTGCTTTGAATAGTAAACACTTCACTTTGTCATTGGTTAGTGGCCGTTGCAAAATAGGGGGTGTGTTCTGATGGCCCGCCTTCTTTGACACAGTAACCTTTTCCGGTAAATTTCAATCCACGGAGATCACACACGGAGCAACACTAAGATACGAGAGTAAGATACTACACTGTAAAAAAGATTTGTTGTTTCAACTTAAAAAAGTAAATGTTTAAAAAAATTTACTTAAAAATACTCACATAATAATGTTTTTTTTTGGCAGGATGAACACTAACATTTTTAAGTTCTTTTTTACAGTAAGTAAAATTTGTAATTTTATCCAGTTTGTTCAAATTCACTATTAACCTGAAACTGTAATTTTAAAAACCCTACTCCCATGCAAAGCCACAGCCTACACTTTATCTGTATACTCTTTAGTAACGTACGCTTCATTTCAATTCACCTCCAGCTAAAAGAACTGCGGCAAAACTTGCTCACCGAAAATAAAGTTTGCTGGCACTCGAAGCTTTGCTCCATCCCTGTGCCATTAAGAAACGCTCCACTTCTCACCTTATTCCTCTCTATGATCTGCAAAACCACAATATATAACATTACCTTTATTTATGCCTTTCCCCTCGAAAACACAACCACTTTTTCCTCTACCAGATGGAAACAGTGGAAGAGTGGAAAATGTTAATGCCAGGCAAACGCAGTTAACTGCATTAACCCTGAAAATTGCACCTAACATTATGGCTCTACCTGGCCTTTGTCCTTCTTTCCTTCCCCCTCTCCTTCCCTCTTTCTCTCTGTCCTAGTGTATTTCTGGGCTATTCTTTGCCTTAGAGGCCCTGAAACCAGCCGTGTCTCCAATGGAGGCTCCCTCTCCGACAACCCAGGGCTTAGCCTAAATTCTCTCGCTATTAAAAGCTGTGAAATGCAAATAATGAAACATCTCATTATCACCGTAGGAAAATGAAAGAGAAAATGGTAGGAGGGAGAGAAAGAGAGAGAGAGAGTTCAGCAGGAGATAACCTCACAGAGTGTCTTTTGTTTCGTGAGAGTCTGCATTAAGGATGGAGTCAAGATCGGATTTGCCAGTAAAATAAACAGGGGTGGATCCCGGAGTAATGTTTAAAGGTGACTTACTATTGCGGGGCTGGTGATGGCATGAGGAAAGTTGACACAAGAGATCCGGGAACAGCTCCAACTGTCTATGGACAGTCATGTGGGCTTATACTTAAATACTGTATGTAATCAGTGTTTGAATAGATGGGTGGGAGAGTAAATAGGGGGTCTTAAATCCGCTGTGTGGGGTCTGTAGGGGTATGTCTGTCAAGAACACACGCAGGTTAAATTTCATCCAAAACTTGAACAAAGAAAGAGGACATTATATTTTACATTATCTGAAAATTGTACAAAAATGTAACATGTATGGATTAGTTACTATTGGGTGTTTTGTCAATTTTGGATGATTTTACTACATCTTAAGCTTACCTTAGCTTAAGTTTTTGTAAATTCTGTTAATAAATCTTTAATTATAATAGTCTGCCTACATTCTTAAAGACATCACTATTTCAACTTTGTAGGTGTGTGGTGCATTTAATGATGTTGATAAAATGTCTCTATGTTTTGTACACTGCTGTTCATGGCATTATTCTTTATGTAATGTAAAGCTCCTACACTGTAAAAAAAATTGCAGCATTTTTGTCAAATCAACACATATTTTATGTTACTTTAACTTAAAAAAAATAAGATAAACAATTTCAACTTGAATTTATAAGTTATGTGAACTTTTTTAAGCCAAAAGTTAAAATTATAATTTCATTTCTTTTAAGGGTCATGTAAAATGAAAAGGCATGTCTAGTTTAATATGATGACTGTTATTTATTATATTACTTCACTAAATCTCCAATTGTCGAAGAAAAAGTATACCGTTTTTTACATTATAATCTATTTATGATGACAAAAATATTTGTGAAAATATCAACACAATCACGTGGCTATTCGTATGTATTTCATCAGGTGGCTAATTCCTATTAATTAGTTTGACAACATTTGTACGTTTTTGTATGATTTGTTTTCACCCCTGTGATGTTTGGGTTAGAGTCAAAGTTTGAGGTGGGGTGTCATTATTGTTTTTTTCTAATAATTTAAAGTTTTGTACAATTCACTTCGTACAAATTCATACATATAAGTCAACTCGTAAAGTACGTACGAATTCCTGTGAGATCAGGCTGATAATGATAAAGATGTGACAAAAAATCTGTGTTTTTCCCAAACAATTTTATTTTTTATTTTTACTAAAATACATGTAAAAACATTAGTATTTTGTTGTCGCAAAACGAATTTGAACTTGTTTTCTCAGCAGTATTGAAGATCGGAAAATAAGCATCTTATTTTGTTATTTTGACCATGTATTCACCATTTCAATTTTCAGTAAATAAATGCAAATAAAAACATAATTTTTCTTAAGAATTTGGCAGAAATGTTGTCAGTAGTTAATAAATAATAAATTTAGAAAAATGTAAAGTGACTCTTAATTTTTCATGAGATATACTGTATTTTCCGAATAATAAGTCACACTTTTTTCATAGTTTGGCTGATCATGTGACTTAAAGTCAAGTGCGACTTATATGTCAAAATTAGAGATGCACCGAAATGAAAATTTGCGGCCGAAACTGAAAAAAAAAAAGGAAACAAAGGCCGAAAACCGAAACACCAAAAGAAATTATTATTCCAATTATTAGTACAATTGCATTTATGGCTATCATTGTGTACTTACTTAACTAGGGGTGTGTGACGGATCACAAATCTCACAGTTCGGATCACATTACAATTTTTTGAGGCACAGATCAGATTATTTTTGCGGATCAGCAAAAACCGGGTGGGAAAAATCTAATAAACAATAAAGAAATTGTAAACATTTATAAAGTTGTACATTAATAAGGTTTGAAATTAGCATTAGGTACAGACATCAAATTAAATGAATGTTTATATGTTTATATGTGCCCTCTCAATAACAGAGAGATTTTATGTTCGCTTGTTTTTTTTTAAACACGTCTCTCTCGTATGTGCACTATTGAGGGCACTTAAACGCGCACGCACACACAGAGACCGAGGGTGAATCCCAAAACAGCGCAACAGTCGCTCCACATAAAAACGTTACGTTGTTTTTCATTGCTTTATTCTCCAAATGTATGTTTATGGATTGCAGTATGAAACACAGTAGCGCGACTCTCTCTGAAGTTTACACATCAAGACATGCTTAATCTTTGCAGACGCGTGCAAACAGCTCGACCGTGAGTGAAACCTGCTTGAGCACGAAGGGGAGGGGTGGGTGACGACTGATCACCGTGAGTGAAACCCAAGCGCTAGCGCATGAATGGGAGGGGCGCGGTTGACATTCATTTTCGGTTGAAATTTTCGGCTGGATTTTTTTTATTTCGGCCCGAAACCGATAATGGCATTTTCGGCCGAAATTTCGGTGCACCCATAGTCAAAATTAATTCATACTGATTAAAATGAACCAAGAGAAACCATTAACGTCTACAGACGTGAGAGTCCGCTTTATGCTGCTCCTGTATTTATGTAATTCAATGGATTTAGTGATGTGTTAATTTAGCTTATTCAGCCTCCCAGTTATGTTCTGTATGCTTATGTGTATCGTGTAAATAACTGTTAATGTTACATTAACATGTACCGACACCTATTCAGCCTGCTGTTCTGTGTGCTATTGTTTAGTTGAACATGCTTTTCCAGATTAAATGTCTGTTCTTGGGCTTGGATTTTGTGAAATATTTTTTTTAATAAATGCACAGCGGTGATCCATGCTTGCCATCTCCCAAAACATTTTTATTTTCCACAAGGTACAGTTTAGTCACTAGCCAGGCCGATAAACAAGCACAGACCGGAAGATAACTTTGGGCTAGGTGCGTAACCATGGCAACGTGTGTTTCTCTGATGAAAAATCTATAAATAAATCTGTTTTGACTTGATGAGTTTATAGAGTTGTTGTAATTATTATCAATGGTGAATCTCATTACACTCCCATCATCTTAGCATTAACATTACTGTAATCCAATGTTTTGTTTTGCTTTCTAATTAGACAAACTATCACTTTATTGCATCACATTAATTGGAGGAAAGGTACTTAATTGTCATGAAAATTATGTCATAAAAATCAAAAATCTTAATGGTCCTAAAATAGACTTAATTTTCTTTAAAGCTGTAAAGATGTTTACTTTTTTTGCAGTGTTGAAATACTCTCTTTAGCCCAGCTTAATGTGCACAGATGAATAGGAGTATCCAAAAATTCCCAAATGTCTTCCATTTTAGTGTGAAATATAACCCAGACATGTTCTTAACAGGTTTTGTTGTATCCACATCAATAGTGAATGTATCTGAAGACATGCTGGTCATGTCTCTGATTGCATCCCTATTGAAGCAGCTGTTCAACGTCTGTGCAACAATCTCTCGAAATGAGAGACTTGCACTAACAGTTTAAAGTAAATTGAGCAAATGAGTCGTGCATCTTCATCTGGCCATCCTGGCGTGAAGTTTCTCAAGCGCTGGGTTGAGAGGTTGATGACAAGCTTCGCTACTGAGTGGGAGTCAGATTCCAGCACGATCTCCACCTCTTCCTTCTCCTCTTTTGCTGCCTTGCTTTCTCCCACTTCTTTCTTTTTTCTCTGAGTGTACTCTCGCATTAACACACACACACACACACACAAACACACAAACACTGTCATCGTTTCAAATGAACCAAATGGCGCGGCGATGACTCCCAAAGGCTCGGCTGCCGCTACTCACGAAATGACGACTCATCTTTAACACGTTCCTGGAGCTCGCGCCGTGAGAGGTGTCACAACAAACCGGCGCCGAAGCACAGCGTTCCTGTAAGCGCACACTCCTGCGCGTGCACACACAAGCGCACAACCACACGTGCCATGCTGTGACAAACCATTATCACAACAGGAAAGCTTATCAGCACCAGATAAGGTCCACGAATGCAAACTTCTTAAATTGATTAACTAAACTTTGCCTTTCGTTTTTTTCTTCCTGAGGTTTCACTAGATGAAGCTCTCACAAGGTTTAACTTTAGATGTAATGTCTTTCTGCATTCCCGATGACCCTTACATATAAACTGTATTTCTGCTATACATGTAAGGGTATACATTGTATATACATGCACAACACAAAGCTTTGGTGGATATGAATGCGCAAGGACCTTCAGTAAAATGGATTTCCACCATTATTGAATGGTCCTCCCTCCCTAAATCTCCCATTGGGTGATAAATATTTGCGGCAGAGGTAAAATCTTTTTTTTTTACTTTTTGGTGCAAGCGTTACCTTTGCAATTTTCTCTCCAACACATGAAATGTGACCCATCTTAAGTAATTTAACATGCAATTTACTTTTTTCTACGTAAAATAATCCCATGTAATGTAAAGAACATTCTGTGAAAATATATAATATTAACTGAGAAATCAGTGAGTGAATTTAACACTGACTAGGTGATAATGTGTTAATGTGGATAATTGCATAATGTGCTCATGGTTGTGACCTCATAACCACATGAATTTTGAATCATGAGTTTTTGCAGACTGTAGTCTCTTAATGGGTGGACTTTTGGGAAAGCTTTGCATTGTCAACTTTAGTTACCAAAAGAAAAAGTTACGCCTCAAGGGTTGCTCAGAGCATAACTCTGTCTGAGTTCATAGTCAGATCTGGTTGCTGTTTTATAAAATCTGACTCTTCTGATCTTCTCCTCTAAAGCTCTAGTAGAGACATGCAATATTACTTTGGTCTTTTTCTCAAAAGCAAAACCTAATAAGCAACATCTTTCCCAGGCAGCACACGTACCTGTACATCCGGCCGACATCGGCCCAAGAAAGGAACGTCACCCTTCTTACCCATGACATCTAAGAAGTATCGGCCAGTGCTTATCTGTTTGCTCATGCACGATTTCAAGATTATTTGCAATTTATAGATTTCACATCACAAAGAGAGGCCTACATGCATTTCCTATCCACATCACAGTACTTTCATTTATGAACATGCTTGGAGTAATGATCATATGATCAAATTAAAGATGCTTTCTACACAGTATTTTATACATGAGGCTATATACGTGGTGCACATATACCTAATGTCAAGACATGGTTAGCCCAAATAAATAAGGGTTGTAAAAATATTTCACAGACCAGCTGAGATTTACAACTTTGCATCATCCAAACATGTAACCCGGAGGTCATTGGTTTGATTCCCATGGAGGTGTCCAGTGGTGCTGCACTGACAGCCGCCCACTGCTCTGGGTGTGCGTGTGTTCATTCACTTTTACCATGTCGAAATGTGTATTAGTACATGTAAACGATATGCAAAAGGTACATACCACAAAGTAAATGATGACGCAAGTTATTGTCTCAAATGTAAATCTCTTTTCTTGGACTACAACAACACACCGATTGTAGGAAACAGTTTACTTCCTGGGATTGGTGACGTAGACAAGACCGACATTATCATAATTCCTCTTGCTTTGACTCACGGCCTGTAAGTTAACTCCTGTTAGCATTGCATTGTGAGCGAATCTTTCAAACATGGTAAGGAGCGTCACATTTCCAGGTGACGTCAGAGGTATTCAGGCCAATCACAACGTACAGATTAGCTAGCGGATCAGGGACACAGTACTTTTCAAATCTGTGCGTTTCAGAAACAGAGTGAAATCTGGAGCTACAGAAATGTACGGTATGTGGAAAATAATGTGTTTTTAACTATAAACCACATGAACACATTGTATTATAACAAGTACACAAAATAACATTGGTTTTTTAACAATAAAATAGGTGCTCTTTAAAGTTTTCACAAAACTTCTCTAAATGTCGACAATAAATATTGCGAAATGACAGCTTTCTATTAACTAATGTTATGCGATTAAAACTTAATTTAGTTGTCTCGCAATACGTCATTTCGAAAACCACAGAGATAGGTGTTTTCGACTTTATATGGCATTGCACAGACAAGCGAATGACATTATTAAAATACTGTGAGATTGATTCAATACCAGGCTCCGTATAATTTCTCAAATCACTCTTTTACTATAATATATTATTATATGTTAGGGATGCACCGATACCACTTTTTTTGGAATACGAGTACGAGTACGATGTACTTGCATTTCAGTACTTGCCGATACCGAGTACTTAATAAAAAACAATTTAAATTTACAGGTAACAGCTTTAGTCATACAATTTAACAAAAAAACAAAGGACTAGTTTTCCAGTTTGTTGTAAACTCTGCCTCTTTGGACAACACAAGAGGCATTAACCCCTTACACGCCGCTCAAACATAGACATTTCTCAGACCGTGGTATCGATCCCTGGTATCCGGAGACTTTTAACGAGTACTTTAGAAAATGTGGAATCGAGGCCGATACCCGATACCAGTATCTGTGCATCCCTATTATATGTTATATAACTTTTATAATATTAGTACTCTGATGGTATCCAAATGTCTGTTCCTGAGGTGCCACATCAAGTCGAACACACCTACTGTTTCCATTGCAGTTTTGCAATATATTCAAATTTGCCTGAAAAAACACCTTATACGAGCGTAAAAACTTTGCGATATATGGAAGTTTATGTGAAATTGACACGTTTCCATTGGGCGTGTTTTAATTAAACTGTTTAAATTTGAAGGCTTTTATCAGCTGGAGATCATTTGCGATATAATGCCGACATCTCTGCGTCATATTCCCAAATAGCAAACGCTCTCTGAGCGGCATCTTGCCGATGGAACTTTGTATATTGGGCCAACGTCAACCAGGCATAATGTTTGTCTGAATGTAACCTTAATGCAGTCCAGAAGAAAAAGCTCAGAAAGTCCTGTTTTCCAACATCTGTCCATCAAAATAATAAGTAGAAACAGTTTGGCTATCCAAATGATTACTGGTAATTCTGTCATATTAAGAGTTTGAAAGTATAATGCTTTCACACAGTGACATACTGTACTATGGTTCTAAAAGTCCCTTCCTAATCTGGAAACCACGATGAACCTCTAAATATATTAGTGGCCCAAAAAATCTCAAAACCCATTTATCTAAGGATCTCTTCAAAAAAGAGAAGTAAAAATTTTGAAAGTTCCAGATTACAAATAACACAGAAAACATGTCCTGGCATGAGGTGTCTGTCAGAAAGCAAATTGTCATAATCAGGAACACTTGCTCCTGTCAATGAGTCAGAGAGCGAGAGAGCGAGAAAGAGAGAGAGAGTGCAGGTGGACAGAAAGGAGGGGGACTGTAGCGTGACTGCTGGGCTGTCAACAAAACATTGGCATCCTTCAGAAAGCCCCCCGTGCTGGATAGCCCCTAACTAACAGCTCGCCACATACTAAACATGATGGAGAAAGAACGGGGGTGGCAGAGAAAGTAAGGCTGAAAGAAAGAGAGACAGAAGATAACATGAACTCTCAGTTTTCCTCTTTAAATGGACAATCATACTCTTCAAACATATTATTTTTATTTTTCCGTACATTTCCCTCTTACTAAACACAGGTTATACTGTAGCTCTGTTCTAAAACATAGGCATCTCAGGCAGCTTCCTATCTGAATGTGAACCTTTTCACCAGAAGTGACTGGTTTGGATCATTCCTCATACGTAGCAACTACATAGCACAGTTTACACAAAGCGCATGTGAGACCTGGCTTATAATTGAGCCTAACACCTCAAGTTTGATATTAGCATGTTGCTAAGCCCTGTTTACACCTGGTATCTAGAAGGCTGTTTACACTTGGTTTTAAGATGTGTTTTCATCGATCGGATCACAAGTGGACGAGAGAGACACATTACATTTACACCTGGTATTTAAATCCGTCTCTTTTGTCCACTTTCGACCGCATCTGTCCTAAATACTGTGAGGGGGTGGTCTGTGAGACGGGGGGCGAGTCTCTCTGCTGTCATTCAAACGCGAGCGGGAGTAATTATGAGTTTATATGGACGCAAACTAATATTATGTCGGAGCCCGCTGCTTGTTTAGCAAGTATACATGCTGCACAGTGCTTTGTACGTTTATATGTTGGAGCTTTCTCTGAATTTTCAGCGCAATTGATGAAATAGGATCACGCAACTTTCACACGCTTTCAAAACGAAACTATGGAGAACACCCGCAGTAGTTTTATCAATGAAAGGCTAAAAATAGCGCTGTTCACCGTATGTTCACGGCAGAAGTCCAAAAAAGACGTAAAATTAGTGTTTAATACCTCAGATTAGATAAATGGGCGGAGAGAAGGCGGTCGCGTGTGGCTGTTCGAACACATTCAACCACATTTGCGTTCCGCAACTCCAAAGCGATCCGATCGAAAGTGGTTTCGACTACCTCTGAATGTGGTTGAAAGTGGTCGAAAGTGGACGCGTTCAAAACGTTTTGAACACCGTTTACACCTGGCATTAACGTCGTCCACTTGTGATCCGATCGATGAAAACGCATGCTAATGCCAAGTGTAAACAGCCTCTAGATGTATTTTGGTCAATCGGATTACAAGTGGATGACTCTAAAGGTGTAAACAAGGTCTAAGGGACTATTTACATCTGGTATTAAGATGCGTTTTCATCGATCGATCACAAGTGGACGATGCTAAAGACCGGTGTAAACAGTGTTCAAAACGTTTTGAGCTCATCCACTGTCAACCAAATTCAGAGGTAGTCGAAAACACTTTGGTCCGGATTGGTGTAAATGTGCATGTGATCGAATGTGTTTGACCAGCCACAAAAGGCCGCCTACTCTCCGCCTATTTAACTAATGTGATGTACCGAACACAACGTTTTACATCGTTTCTGACTTCTAGCGTGAACACACAGTGTACAGCGCTATCTTCAGATTTTCATTGATAAAACCAAAGTGGCTGCTCTCCACATCTTTCTTTAGTTTCATTTTGCGAGCATGTGAAAGTTGCGCGAGATTATTTCATCAATTGCGCTGAAATATCAGAGAAAGCTTTTAGATATACATGTACAAAACACTGTGCATGTTTACTCACAACACAAGCAGCGGACTATGACATTAGTTTGCAGCAATTTAAACTCGTCATTAAACTCGCTCCTATTTAAATGACAGCAGAGGGACTATGGACAGATGTGGAATCAGGACAGAACCGGTCGAAAGTGGACAAAAGAGATGGATTAAAATACCAGGTGTAAATATCCACTTTTGACCACATTCAAAGGTTGTCGAAAACATATTCGACTGCATTGCTTTTGTGGTGTAGACGCTCATGTGGTTGAATGTGTTTGAACAGCCACAAAATATCGCCTACCTTCCGCTTCTTGATCTAATGTAATGTACCGATCACAATCTGTCCTGACTTCCAGCGTGAACCCACAGTGTTCAACGTGGTCTTTAGGCTGATAAAACATTTTGTGAGCGTGTGAACTTTGTGTGATCTCATTTGATCAATTGCTAATAATTAGACTTCTGTGTGAAACGCAAACCTAAATGTTTTTGGATCACTCCTGGAAAGAGGACCTAGTAACATTCCCATAACATTCCCAGAAAGCCCTTTGTGTGAACACGACGCAGAAACAATACCGTAAGGTGCGTGCCGTAGTGAGGACGCACTGTTTCTTCGCAACAATGACCTTTATAGTCTTATCATAAACAAAAATGCACCCAAGTGGTTTCTTGAGTGAGAAATAACGGATAATAAACTTCAGATGCTGCAGAAAAAAAAACTAACCAAGTGCAGGACTTTCACGTGTCTTTAATGACCTTTACGGTATGTGTGTAAACACATGGACAGATTCAGGAAAATCACTGGCAGTGTGAATGAACCAAAAATCAAATGATCCCGGGTGCATTTTCCGTAATGTTTATGTGAAAAGGGCTCAGGTGTGAACAGGCATGTGTCTCTCTCATCCATCTCAACCAAAATGCAAAGCATGCAAACACTTTATTTTCACATTTTGTGAGCTAATATTTTGGGAAAATCTTCAGAATGAAGCAGATTGGATTTTAATATGGTAAATTGTGTAATGAATACTACATTCTTATTGGTAGAGGAAAATATTCAAACTCCAGTATGCCAGTATAAGCATAAAAATGGTCACAACAACGGCTTGATATTTTGTTACAATTTTGCTGTTACAAAGAGTGTTTTATTAAAGGTGTCATAGAATAAAAAACTTTATTTACCTAGGCATAGATGAATAATAAGAGTTATGTACATGGTAATAACATATGGTTAGCCTCAAACGCCAATCTCAACATAACACTGACTGTGATGTAACAGTCGAGATCTACGCCCCAACATGTTTACTAATGTGAACTACTGGCATAAGCCTCAGAGAAAGCAGAGCAGAGCCAATCAGAGCAGAGCTCAAGATTATTATTCATGACCCTTCCATATATGGCCAAAAATAGACCATTTCATTCAAAGGACAAATCCTAGGGTTGTAAATGTATAAACGTCTCAGGATCATTTTTGCACTTAATAAAGTTACATACCTTCTATGTAGATATCAAAGAACATTTTAACAGATTATTTCAATGCATTCTTTGGCACCTTTAAGTAAACCCCTGGCTTTACAGACAAGGCTTAAGCCTAGTCCTAGACTAAAAAACATGTATGGGCTGTCTCTAATGAAAACAAATCGCACTGACAGATCTTAAAATATGCAAGTGCCTTTGATTTGCACTGTTGTGCCATCTTCCACAGTCAAGAACCTAGGTGTGATGTTCGACAGAAATGTATCTTTTGATAGTCATTTTCCAACGTCTGCCGCACAGCATTCTTCCATCTTAGAAATATCTCACAAATACGCCACATGTTGTCTGAATCAGATGCAGAGAAGCTTATCCACGCTTTATGACCTCAAAGAATAAACTACTGTAACTCATTATTTGGAGGGTTTCACGCAAATCAGATAAACAAGCTTCAGCTGATTCAAAACGCCGCTGCAAGAGTGCTTACTCGATCTAAGAAGTGTGGATTACACTGGATAGTTACCAGTTAAATATTGCATACATTTTAAAATATTGCTGATCACTCATAAAGCCTTAAATGGCCTAGCACATTCGTATCTTTGAGAACTACTATCAGAATACAATCCATCGCGTGCGGTCACAAAATTCTGGTCACTTAATTATCCCTAGAATATCAAAAGGGTCTAACGGTGGTCAATCCTTTTCCTACTTAGCCCCTAAGCTCTGGAATGATTTACCCAACAATGTTCGAGAATCAGACACAGTTGATCAATTTAAGTCTCAACTACAGACATATCTCTTTAACACAGCGTTCACATAATTTGTCTAGTAAATATACTTATGCCGCAATAGTTAGCCTGTGCGGAACCAAACAGATATTCAACCACTATACTGTATGACGCTTGCATTTCCTGCTGCCGTGAAGCTCATCACGCCATTGATCTATCAACTATGTCAGGCTCTCTCTCAAGGGTTTTTTCTACCTAGGACTTTTCCCACAGGGTTTTTCTCCTAGGAGGTTTTTTCAACCCCTAGGGAATTGAAACTTATAACTCACTTCTATAAGTTACATCATTACTACGGTCGCTAGAATGGTTAAATTTTAGCTGCTGCATTCTGCTTTTTATGTTTTAAATAAATAAATAAAACAGATTTTTCACTATAAGGTCTTTTTCTAAGGCATATTTGTAAAAGACCTTATACATCATAACTTAACTAAAGCCTAGTACTGGCTTTAGCTAGCCTGTCTGTGAAACCAGGCCAAAGTGTTTTAATTAAAAGCCAATAAGAAGTTGTTTAATGGCAAACTGCCCTGCAAAATGTTTTCTCACCTAAAATACAACATAAATCTACCCTGAACATAAGAATATATTTACTGTAGTAAAAAGTGTTACTACTAACTCAGCCTCTCTCTTTTTTTGTGTCTGTTTAAATGTGTTTATGTGTTGTGAGACACCATGTAAGCTTAAATTAATTGCCCCACGGGGATCAATTAAGCTCTAAACTAAACAAAAAAAATCTCAAATTTATACGCAAAAACAAACAGGAATGTGAATTGATACATGTATATATACCTTTGAGGTACTAATATGCACCCTTTAGGTACAAAGTTGTATTTTTTTAAAGGGTACCACCACACTGACAGCTTTCCGTACCTTTATTTCTGATAGTGTTGATAGAATAAGGTTATGTGTATGTACCATGTAGCCTAACAAAAAAACATTTATTTTTAAAAGTGTGAGTTGGTCCATCACAAATGATTCTTATCTGTGATCAGTAACACCTTTCTCTTATGTCTGCAGAGAGGACAGGGGAAAAACACAGAAAGATGATGAGATCAGATCCATTGCTATACTTAGCCAGTTTGACAATTTATAGTCAAAACACTTGACAAGAAAGAGAAGTGAGCGATAGAGCAAGACAGAGAGAGAGAGAGAAAGAGAGAGACACAATGAGAGTCCACGAGATTAGTGATAGTGCGGGTCTCAAAAGTCTTATAAGAGATTGTAATGCGATTTATACGAACTCATAAAACGTTACGTATCAACTTCCTCGATGCTGATATTGCCGTACTAAATAATTCAATACATCTAAGAGCTTCTTTTGTTTCATATTTGATAATCAAGCTTAGCTTAACAATAGCCTGTGTTTTTACCCAGGCTTGTGTTGCCATGGTAACCGCGAGTGTGGTCAAGAGTCAACCCTGTTACCAGACGCTTTGCTCCTGTCCCATACTGTCTGCTTTTCCTCCGCTTGTACGTGTCGTGGTGATCAGTCGGCTCAGGTGTCACCTGCTGAACTCGCAGATGCTAACACCACATCATTAACAACAGGCAAAATGGCCAAGCGATATATATAATGTGCTGCATATTGCATTTAGGAATAACAGGGCGAGCGTGTTGCTCTGGTGATCACGATCGTTCTGCGACACCGCCTACCTCCCAAACCTAATTTTAAAGAAAGTCACACATTCCCACGTTGTGAGGTGGCGGTATCAAGTGTCCAACCAACACTTTCTCTGATCAAGCCCTTATGTGGGTTGGGAGGGGGAAAGGACCTGTTTTTATTTTCTCTTTTTAAAAAAGAGACACAAAATACAGTGGTGACACATTTTTAATCAGAAAAATCTATTTTGAAGAGGAAACAATTGCAAAATTACATTGGGTGGGTGAATTATCTATAGGACTAGTGAACTAGGGAAGCCCTGTGGAATAAGGATGGTTTAGGGCAGTGGTTCTTAAAACTTTTCGGCATGCCGCTCCCCCCTCCTTGTGTATTTATTCAACGATACAATGTAGTGCTGTTAGTAGCCTTATTATTCTGAGGTTTAGTGCCAAGGGGGGCCAAGGGGGGCCCACCCCCCCAGTTTGAGAACTACTGGTTTAGGATCATGTCCACGATGATTTTTTGCAATATATGGAAGCTTTGCATACCGTTCTGATAGCATAACTGACATATTTAGCTAATAAATAGGATACTTGAAGCATAACAAACATCATTTTTATCACAATAAACAGAAAACCCTCGAATAACACCAAGAATACGGCACACAGCAGGCGATTTTATGTCAGACTGAAATTGTATTGTAAATTAGCAGAGACTTGATGGTTGGTGGTCTATAGCTGCTTTGGCTGTTACATTATTAGCACACTTAAACCCACGCTAAAAGTTGTGCCTCTGAAATCATCGACTTAAAGCACAGGCACAAAGAATTAACTAAGATAAATGTTTAGGTACACTCTTAAAAATAAAGGTGCTTCATGACACCATAGATGAAACATTTTTGGCTGAAATGATCCAAGAAGTACGTTATGGTTTAGGTACTTGTGGCAAAAAAGCTTTTTGTTATAAAAAGATAAAAAAGAAATGGTTCTTCTAAGAAGCTTTTACTTGATGGTTCTTTAAGGAACCAAAAATGGTTCTTCCATGGCATCGCTGTGAAGAACCTTCTGAGCCCCCTTATTTTTAAGAATGTAAATGAGTTACTGGATAGATAGATAAATAACTAACAGACTGCCTGGTTATTGGATGACTGGTTAACCATTTCTAGACCAAAACGCTTCTCAAATTTTCCAGTGAAGTCTGGCACTGTTGCATGCTCACCTGGCAGCGGGGGTGTTTTGTACCCTAGAGCTGTGAGTGGAAGCTGGAACCAGAAAGGGATCTAGGCTGTTATTTAATGTTGGTAAAATAGACAAATGGGGT
Organism: Paramisgurnus dabryanus; assembly: GCF_030506205.2. NCBI lineage: Eukaryota > Metazoa > Chordata > Actinopteri > Cypriniformes > Cobitidae > Paramisgurnus > Paramisgurnus dabryanus. The sequence continues at coordinate 23,429,361 of NC_133357.1, forward strand.
TATGAAGAGCACATCTGTCTCCTACCCTTCAACACCCCTTTTTCAGTACTGACAGTCAAGCACACATTGGAGTAGCAGGGGTGGAAAGTTGGATCCGTGCAGCAAACTGAAAACATGGATTTTACGGTGCGATATTCAGACCAACTGATATTTTTGCATATTGTCACATCGTGCTAATCCAAGTCCTTTGACAGCTGACATGACAGAGGAAAATTACAGCAAGGCCAACATTACCGCAAAATGCCAGAACGAGTAGCCAGGAATCAGCCCGCGCAATCGCTTCAAACAGGTTCGAGAGTTTCCCATACAAGACACTTATCCATCCGTCGCAAATGTACCTCTTCACCGTGATGAATATTTCATGTTGGGATAACGCTTTTAAGACTAAACTAATTAACGTAAACTAGTTGATCTGGCATACGTTAAATCAGTTCAATTAAAAGCACGCAAGCAAACTCTACATGCTAATAGCAGGAGCGGCAGAATAATTGTATGTTGAGGGGGAAGTGCTGAATGTTAAACAGGTCTTGTTAACAGCACTTTAGCACTCGGCAATGAACTCCTCTCAGGATTACAGACCCTTGATAATGGACTAATGCAGATCAGGACACCATACAACATATCTGGAAAAATACATTTCATATTCACGGCATGTGTAAAGCCCTATTCGGACAGGATTTGTTTCATTGGGGGGCTTGGGTAGCGTAATAGTTTTCTTAAATCCTCTGTAATTTTAATCTAGTCCTAAATGACCCATGTTAAGCACTTTTTCCGAAACTTCCTCAAACGTCAATAAATAGCGAGCGTCAAAAGTTTATCAAAATTCGATAAATGCTTATATTGAGCATATTCATTTGCATCTTAATGCATTTTTGATAAATAGCATGTGAGAGCACTGCATAAAGTACAATAAACAATACATACAACTGCAGTAACAATATGACCTGGAAACATCCTAAATACTGAGGTGGCTCAAATACGGTAGACATTGCCCAGCGCACTGAATTAAAACCAGTTGTGCAGTTGCTCAAACAGTTCATGCTGAAATTTGGGAAAATGAACCATGTCCAAGATGACCTTAAAACTGACTTCTGGTTTGGAAATTTTGCTAAACTAGCATTTTGACAAAGATCTAAAAGTCTCTTAGAAAGAAACCCTTCTTGCTAACAATGCAGAAGGCTGCACTGGCTTTCGCAAATTCACAGCGTTGAAAATTGTCCTGTGGTATTGTGGGGTAAATGTGTTAGCGCTGGGAGTGTCTCCACCCTCCCTTAATGGTTAGCTCTTGGCAGTCATGATGGGATGAAAAGTATAGAGACAGACTAAACCATCTTCTGAAAAATAAACAGGGCTTTTAGGAGACAGGGAGAAGTGCTGTGGACAACCGACCGTCCACCGATTCACCTGAGAATGTTTGATATGGTAATGGTTTCCTGTCCACCATTGAATGCTAACATAAATCCGCTCTTTCCATTTGTTGTGGGGCGGATAAAAGATAGAAAGAACAATCAAAAGACAAGGCGGACACTTTTGGTGGCAGAGACTTAAGTTGGGGTGAATAGTTTGGAAGATCTCTTTAGTTTCTGAACTGCTTGTCCAAAACCATCAATGAGATAAAACAAAGCTCACATTGAGACTTTTCTTCAAATGTTTTAGACTTTCTGCAAATCTTTCAGAGATATATCTTACCAAATTCAAACAACTCATAACTTAATTCTTTAATTGTATGTCAACAACTTACATTTACACATTTGGCAGGCGCTTTTATTAAAAACGTGTTCCCTGGGGATCAAACAACCTATTGCGGTGCTAACCATTCTCAACCAGTTGAGCTACAGTAACACAGTTACCCCCCAAAAGTGCCTTGTATTGAATTCCTTGTTTCAGTTCTTATTTCTACTAATATAGCAGTTTAGGAAACAAAGCTTATAAATGAATGTATCAGTTGAAGATTGTTTGTTCAGAGCTATGAAAGGGCAACCTGAGAGCAAGTATTGGTTGCTAACATGTTTTTAGTGGTTGCTTACTAGCAAAAGCTCCCATGTCTATATGATATTATGATTTCTGATCTCTCTAATATTCAGGTGCCATCTCAGGTTTTGGATGTGGGAGCACAAACAAGCAATGCTCTCCTATTACAGATTCATAAAATTAGTATTAATGCACTGATATATTGGCCTATAATCGGATTTGGCAGATAAACACATTTTTACTACTATCAGACATTGGCCGATTGTTTGAAAATAACCGTTGATCATGGCCGATTATATCCTGGCAACCAAAGGGGAGGAAAATCGCATCAGAACTCAAATGGTGTGACTATTTTAAATTGGGTCACAATGACAACAGAATTGCAGATTTCACGACCTAATGATTTGAAACAAGGAGTAAAATGCAAAGCTATCGGTATCAATAGATGTCATTCTACGTAATTAAAGGGCCACTCCGCTTTTTGTAAAAATATGCTCATTTTCCAGCACTTCCAGAGTTAAACAGTTGATTTTTACTGTTTTGGAATCCATTCAGCTGATCTCGGGGTCTGGCTCTACCACTTTTAGCATAGCTTAGCATAATCCATTGAATCTGATTAGACCATTAGCATCGCACTAAAAAATAACCAAAAGGTTTTGATATTTTTTCTATTTAAAAGTTGACAATTCTGTTGTTACATCATGTATTAAGACCGATGGAAAAATAAAAGTTGTGATTTTCTAGACCGATATGGCTAGGAACTATACTCTCATTCTGGCGTAGTAATTAAGTACTTTGCTGCTGTAACATGGCTGCAGGAGGTGCAATGATATTACGCAATGCCTGAAAATAGTTATCAAGGGGACTATTTTCGGCTGCTGCGTAATATAATAAAAAGTCAATGTTTTAGCGCGATGCTAATGGTCTAATCAGATTCAATGGATTGTGCTAAGCTATGCTAAAAGTGGACTCGGGGATCAGCTGAATGGATTTCAAAACAGTAAAATCAAATGTTTAACTCTAGAGGAGCTAGAAAATAAGCATATATTCCAAAAAAGTGGAGTGTCCCTTTAAATAACGGCAAAAGATTATGTATCAGTGCATCCCTAATAATTAGTATAAATTTTTACACTTGTACAACAACATAATTAAAGAAGCCATATGTGACTTTGGACCACAAAACCAGTCAACCAAGTATCACGGTTATTTTTGTAGCAATAAGCAACATACATAGGTCAAAATTATCAATTTTTATGCCAAAAATCATTACAATATTAAGTAAAGATCATGTATCATAAAGATATTTTGTACATTTTCTACCATATTTATGGCATATATATATCCATTAGTAATATATGTGTTGCTAAGGACTTCTATTGGACAACTTAGATGATAGCATATATAAAACTCAATTTCAAAAAATTGACCGTTATGACTACGCTTTGGGTCACATATAGTCTGAAAAACTAGTACACACAATCCAAAGCTAAACAACTTTAAAACTAAGTTTTAAGACTTCAGCTAAATTTGAAGTTGAGTAAGTACGTACATTAGATAATGTCTGCCTACCTCTACACCCCTAATCACAACGTTCAAGGATCAAAACAAGTATGGGTTTAACTGGTAAGGGTTAGCATGCCTCCCGATGTGTAAACATCCTGTATTTAAGACCACGTGTGGTCAAAAAGTAAGCTAGCGATGGCAAAGCGAGACAGGGGCGGGGGTGCGACTGTGGTCATGTGTGTCTGTGTGTGCATGTTTGTTTGTGTGTTTGCTTTTCAGAGAGAAAAGCAGAAATAGAAGTGGCGCGACACAGGACTATAGCATTCAATCATTTAAGACCCACCGAGCCAGTCCTAATCTCACTCGAGTGCACACGAGAGAGAGAATTAAGACTTTACAAAGCAAGGTGGACAGCGAGAAAGACTGAAAGCGAGATAAAAACAAGAAGAGAGAAAAAAGGTGGAAAAACCTCGAGACCACATCCTCTTTTCAGCCCTGGAGCGCAAGCCCACTGCTAGGCACTCGCTCGCCCAGTGTACGCTATCTCATTTCCAGGGGCTTTTTTCATTCGAGTTCCTCCCCCAGGGCTTTCCATAAAGCATGAGAGCCCCCACTAAAATATTTAGCAGGCACCTGAGGACACAGGTCTATGTGGGGCGGTACCAGGGAGGTCGGCTCCAGTTGAACCCACACACAGAGCGCCTAATCTGGGGGGATGAACATGTCTAAGTGGTTGATGAGCACAGCTGTCACTCCGCACACACACACACACACACACACACACACACACACACACACACACACACACACACACACACACACACACACACACACACACACACACACACACACACATATTCAGAGTCACCGGCCCCCGAAAACACCTCAAGGGAGAAAAGTGCACCTGTATGCATCCCTGCTGCTACCACAAAAGAACTTCCACAATCTGCTTTAACAGTTTTCGATAAGGGGTGTGTTCGATTGCATAACACCTGTGATTTGTCATGTGTGTGTGTGTGTGTGTAAAGATAAAATATAAACAATTGAACGAAAGGATTATCATGCTCGTGTTTACCTTGAAATATTGATGTGAAACAAACAGGAAGTGACATACGATACACTGGCTACCTTGTGATGTCACATCTACAGATGTTTAATGCACAATACAGTAAACAAACGTCCCAGAGGGAAATTAAATGATGAAAGAATTTTCATTTTTGGGTGAACTATCCTTTTAAGTATTAACTTTATCCTAAAACTGCTTATGAGAAATGAAAAAATAGAAACAAATGAGACAATTAATACATTAAGAGTATTGAGCTGTAAAATTAATGTTCATTGTATAGGTAAAATAATCTGTATTTCAGGTAATTTGATGAATAATGTTTGAGTTCGTATAAAAATCTTTAATAATATGTAAAAAGTAGTAAAGGTATAATTTGTAAAAATAGCCAACAATACATTGTATTTGTCAAAATTATAGATTTTTTTATTCCAAAAATCATTAGGATTTTAAATAAAGATCATGTTCCATTATTCATTATTTTGTAATTTCCTACCGTAAATATATCAAAATGTATTTAGAATTAATTATTTGTGTTCCTAAGGACTTTATTTGAACCACTTTAAAGGTGATTTCTCAGTATTATGATTTTTTTTAAACCCTTATATTCCAGATTTTCAAAATAATAGTATCTCGGCCAAATATTGTCCTACAAACCATACATCAATGGAAAGCTTATTTATCAGTGGCGGCTGGTGACTTCTTTATTCGAGGGTGCACAATGCGAAGTTCGTCACAACATGTATGTAGCCCGTCATGTGTGTGGATCGTAGTTTCAAAATATGTGTTCTGCGAGTCGAGTTAACATATGCATCATGTGTCTTGTCAAAATAAGTGCCTGCTGCAGACGCGTCTAAAGGGTTTATGATAAGAGAGACCCTCACTTTTGCCAGATACTCGCATAATCTCATGAGTAATCAAAGTTTACTTTTAAGTGAGTGTCTTGCGTGTATTTTGTGAATGTGAGCGTCTCTTTTATCATAAACCCTTTAGACGCGTCTGCAGCAGGCACTTATTTTGACAAAACACGTGATGCACATGGTATACATGATGCAACAAACATATATTTTGAAAACACGAGCAACCCACATGACACTTCAAACACAAATTTTTAATTTGCGCCCTCGAAAGAGCAGTCATGAGCCGCCACTGTTATTTATTACGATGTATAAATCTCAATTTTTTAACTGACCCTTATGACTGGTTTTGTGGTCCGAGGGTCACATATTGACTTTCGATTCCACACTTGGCCATTCTGAGCTCAGTTTGTGACATTGTTGAGATCTTTTTTGACACTCCAATGGAGAGATTTGCAAGATTTCATCGGAGACTTAAGCAAAAGTTTCCAATTGCTCTGCATTTAATCTCACTGATGTCTAGGAGATATCATCGGGTGTTTCTAAACTGATAATTCGAACAAATGCATCAAAATGTGTGGACACACACACACGTACTGACTTTGTGTGGTCTTAGCAGTGAGGGGGAGATGCTGGTCTCCAGCGCTGTAGCAGGTTCATGCTTTCTAACCTGTTACCCACACAACACAGCCCACAGCCCGAGGAGCACAGCCATCTTCCACACACAATCCACCCACACAAACACACACACATTGTGTATCGTGTCTATATGCACCCCCATACCCTACACCCCCCACTCTTTTTTTCACCATGCACACATACAAACATGGCCAGTTGAACTACCCCCTCTATCTCTCTCAGTATCTCTCTATCCCTTTACACCATCAGTCACCTCCTCCCCCATATCTTCCCGTTCTGTGCAAATGTTCAGATTAACCACCCTGAATAAACATCATACTGCACTTTCTTGTTCTAACTAACTATGCGAGCCTCCCTCTTGATACACTCGCACACCCAAACAGAGACGCTTAACACGTATGCTTAAGCATTAAAGGGGTAAAGAGTGCCAACAAACTTCAATGTGGTGAACATCCTAATTCATTGAAACGTTGACATTTACACTCTTAAAAATGAAGGGTTACACATTTATGCCATAGAATAACTATTTTTGGTTCCTCAAGGAACCATTCGGCCAAAGGTTCTTAGAAGAACCAATTCTTTCTTAAGGGCCGGGTATACTTTTTTCCGCATCCGGCTCCAGCGTGCACACTTCCACGCAGCTTTCAAAGTAGACTCAACCGTGGCTATACGCACGAATGGCCATGTTCGACACGTTCGAAAAACAAATGATTTTTTTATTCAAATGATTACTCGACCAGGCCTTCAGGGAAGCACTGATTTACAGTACATTAAAACATTTAGGATATATAAAGAAAAGTAGCAGATCCACCATTGTAAACAAAGTTTAGAACAAACAACAAGAAAACAAAGAACAGGAATCAAACATTATGGTGACGATAATGCTTTACAGCTTTCTGTTATTGGAAGAAGTGAAAATAAATGAAGAAAAGACGATGGTGTGTGTGCAAACTTTGTGTAATTGTGTAATTGTTTGTAGTGGAGTGTCCTGCTTCAATTTTTCAAGTGCATGCGTTGTTGTATGCGTACTGTTTAAGTTTTGGGCAGCACGCAGACAGTGAGCACAGACGCCTGCAAACCCTCCTGATGACTAAAATGACGGGGCGCGTACGCAGACGTTCCTAGTATACATTCGGCTTTACTCTGCTAAAAGGTTCTTTATGGAACTATTTAGCAAAAATAGTTCTCATATGGCATTGTGAAGCACCTTAATTTAGCATCTTTTGCATTTACCCTTTTATCCAAAGCAACTTACAGTGCATTTCAAATTATTCATTTTTATCAGTCTGTCTGTTCAAACCCATGACCTTTATAGCGCTGCTAACGCACCTTTAATATACCAAAAAATTTAACATACTAAAGAAATACCCTGGGCTAAATACAAGTTTAACTCTATAGATAGCATCGATTGACAGTATGTTGATCCACAGAAAAGTTTAACTTGCACATCTGATTGTGAAAACAAAATGTGCATTGGCAAAATGGGTAGAGGTCAAGGCCAGACTAGAGAAAGTATGATAATATGGCTTAATCAAAACCATTCTAAGAACACAGTGCTTCTTTTTACTCCCATTTCCCTCTTCTTTTACCCCACACAGTAAGAACCAATTCCCCTCCCATTCTTTCTGTTGACACAATACAGCCACACCTGTGAGGAAGTCTCCATTGCCATAGTGGACCAGTGTCCCCCTCCTACCTAAAATCTTCTTTCATTTATACACAAACAGACACAGATTCTCCATTAAACAAAAACACCTGGAGACAACCCTGAAACGTAACATGAACACTGCCCTCTAGAATGCAAGTTCATGAAAAGAAGATAAATACACTTTCCCCATTCAGGTTTGAGACGGCCACTTGTCTTTAATTATAGTGAAACAGAAAAATTACACTTGTCACATTAAAATGCTTTAAATCTAACAAGGTCAACAGGTTCGCTTTAAAAGTTTGTATGTCAGATAACAGTTGTAATAGTTTAAAGAACGCACAATAAAGCAAACTCAAACACAAAAAATATAATCTTTTGTTATGATAGTTCTGCTTACCCACCCACAAAAAGGTGTCTAAACAAACTTCTGTTATACTTAAATATGTGTTTTCAATTTACAGAAAAAAGGGAGAAGGGTGGACCAGCTTCCTGCTACAACAGACACCTGCCAGCAGCCTCAGGCATAGACGCACATCACAAAACATGACTAGTGTCAACTTTAAGACACATTACAAACTCGACAACTTTCTGTTGAGCTTGTGAAAGGATGGTAAAGTTGTTGGACTAATTAGATGCAAGTGATGACAAAGGGAAGTTATTATGTTAGCCATCTATATACTTCACTCCCTGTAGATGGCCATAAAGACAGTTCCTTACATAACCAGTTCTTCTGCTCGACTGACTCATTTTTGCACTGTCACTTGTTAATATCTGCTCAATTGGTTGAGCATTGCGTTAGCAATGAGAAGACCATGGGTTCGATTCCTATAGGAAACACAAATGCTGCTAAACCAAATGTATAATTAATTCAAATTAGGATAAATGCATCTACCAAATCTACAAAGTGTTAATATAAAGAATGTCCTGATTTTAGGGATAAACCTTAAAGTAAAAATGGTCAATTGCACATGCAAGTTATTAGTTGCCGTGGTAAATTTATCCCAATGCAATGCTCGTAAATGCTTTAACAAGTAACGCATTTTTCCGAATGAGTACCCTAAGCAGTTACGATTTGACATTTTAGCCTATGCATTAACAACAACTAACCAATCATTCATCAGAATCAGATGCACCTGTAGCAAACCCAATCCAACAGAGAAGCGTCATTCTTTTGACGGACGCGCTTATGATACATACAATGCAGCGCGTAACTGTGCATTCAAATGTGTCGTTTCAAAGACGCGCCTTCGCTTTCATCGTGGATCTTTATACCCGCCGATGTCAAACAAGTGGGGTTGCTCCCCTTAAAACCAACCCGTCAGCGAGGAGAAAATGGAGGAAGACGGAACTGACCAGCATTAAGGGGGCAGACGGGGGGAAAGACAATAACCCGTAGCGCAGAGCGCTGTAATATTACGACACCCAACGCCTCACACAGGCAAGATTAATATACTGTAATATACTCCACACTGTTCAAGTTGAGAGAAGTGTTAGGCTGCGCGAGCGAGGATGTAAATGTGGGGGAAATAAAATAACAGAAAAGTGAGTCCAAATAAAATTCCCCTTCCCTTTTCTGGTAGTGCACTGGGTCTAGGGTGTTGACGCAGCAGAAATTTCCAGCTGGAGAAATTCCCCTTTTGGAGGTTAAATGAGGGGAAGGGAGAGGGGGGGTTAAGCCCTTGCCTGCCAAAGCTGGGTGAGCTTTAAATTTAAAAACCCCGACCACAAGCCCTGCCCCTCACAGGACATGGTTTTAGGATTAAATTTAGCGGGAATGTTATAAAATACAAAGACATTTTATACAAGAAATGTGTGATCAGCAAGGTAAAAGTCTGTATAATAACTCCCTCGTCGCTCCAAAACTCGCCATGAATGAATGGCTACACATCTGACAGCTGTTCGCGCGAGCCCAGCGCGTGTATCATCTGTCACGAGCGTGTTCTCACCTGGAGACGTCAAACAGGTTGCTGTCACGCAGTTTACTTTAATGTCGCGAAAATAAAACAAACACCGGCGAGCTGTCACAACTCGCGGCCTCGAGTGAACTCGCAACTTAAACTTACCTTGTCAGCCGAATACCTGTCTGCAAACGCGAGGTCCAGCCTCATCCACACATTTAAGATACTAGTCAACTACGAACGCAAACGGACTAAGAGTGAATGGTGAATCATGTAGGATGGTCAGATAGGAAGGAAGTGCTCTTAGAGATAGAGTGGAAAGGTGAGAGAGACGTACCTGTTAACCCATGAGTTCTGTGTTAGCGCGATGTCGCTGCTGTGGAGATCCGATATTTTGGTCTTGACAGGTTAGCGAGAGTGAGCGCGTCAAAAATGTCAGTTTGACTCCCGCGAAGAGCGCGTGTCCGTCAGTGTAATTCCTCCTGGTCGCGCTCTCCCTCTCTCCTCGCTCGTCTTTTTCTGTAATTCTCCCTCCCCTGCTTTTCCGTGTCTCGGTATCAGGAACCAACCTCCCCCTCTGTCGCTCTCTCTCTCTCTCCCTCTCTCTCCCTCTCTCTCTTTCTCTCTCTTTCTCTCGCGACTGAGAGTCAAATACAGGAAATGAGGCAACATAAACGCTCACATTCACCATCAAACCCTGGACAGCTCCAGCTGAACTCATACAGCCATGAAGCCTCCGGGTCACACATGATGTAACATTTACTTATTTGTCAGAGGGGTTAATCCAAATGAGAGGTTAGTATTTACTACACAAATACACTTCCCACCATCATTCTGCAACCATGCTTAATTATTTGGCAGGTGCGATATGAGTGAATTTAATTTAATTTTGACAACTCTGCAAACTTTATAATAAATTGTCTTTTAAAAATGTTGATGATGCTATATTTTATAAAATATAACTGTACTAAACAAATAAATCTAAGTAAATTAACTGCATTATTTTATTGGCCCTCTACTAGTACTCTGCGCAGCGGCAATAATGTTGAATTTAATCAAATCTAAAAAATAAAAATAAAAAATGTAACATGTTAAAATAAAAAAATATAATAAAACAAATAGTAATAATTTCATATTCTCAAAAAGAAATAATTTTGATTATTTATTGTTGTGTAGTATTATTATTTTGTGCATCTTAATAAATAGCTATCCCTACCTTAACTTAAGTTAAGAGTTTCAGCAAGGTGTCTAATTTAGATAGCACGTCACAGTTTTTGGTTTTCCTGTGGGTAATGCTAAATTTGCAGGAGGGAGTTTGTGTTTCTGCTACACGCTTTTGTCCATCGTGTGTTCTCGCATGCGCGGACAGTGAGGCACGCCCCCTAGCGACGACATGTTATCGCTTACAGCCTCACTTGCATACATGTGGAAATGACAAGGGGCGTGGTTATAAACTTATTAGCATATTCTCAGCGAGAGATTGAGCAGTAAATACAGTGCTCTTACAACAGTGGAGTCTACATACCTAAACTTCAGACTGTTATGATTTCACTCATGTTGTGTCTCACCTTGTAATCTTAAACACAACAGTCAGGCTGTTTTGTATTGTACATGTGTGTGATTTAGGGATTTGGCCGGATCAGAGAGTGTGTGGATTAAACCTATTGACCTGTGGCAAGGCTCCTGGTATAGGCTCCTGTCGGATGATGTTCTTTGGCAACTCTCTGTGTCCGCAATCCTTGTTAAAATCAAGCTGCTTCTCGCTTCCTGTTTTTCCGTGTCTGACAATCTGCCTGACACAACACAGATTGCCCCGTTTTATCCTGCCACCTCTTTATCACCACCCCCTTCCACCAGCATGGGGCTCAAACTTCATTAGTCCCCTTACGTATTCATTTCTATCATGATGAGCACATATCAAAGCTAAAGCAGAAGACAATGGCCAGTGACACAAACACACACACACATAGAGGTAGCACATGCCCCTTTCCAGAGGTGGACACTACTATATAAAAGTACATTTTTAAGTATTAATATTTTATCAGTGTTTTTCTTTAGAAAACATACATTCCAAAGCATATTATCATAATTTTGACTCCACTTCATTTCATAATTTCAAGTTTTTAGTTTATATTTAATATTTAAGTACATTAAACATCTAGTACATTTTTACTTTTAAGTAAAAAGTACTTTTGTACTTTTACTCAAGAAAGTAAAAGTACACAATTTTTATGTGATAAGGTATTAATTCAATTTTAATATGATGCAATATAAAATGAATACACAGAATGATTCTATGCTTTAGAATGTAGTGAAAATTGTTTTAGTAAAGTACATTTTTCCCAAGACAAACACCCAGATGCAGTGGTGTCCACCTCTGCCCCTTTCCAAAAAATGCCGCCCTGGGCAGCTGCCCATGTTTCCCATCATGCCTAAATCTGTTACTGCAAGCTGGTGGGTTCACAATCTACTCGTCTTTAAACCTGAAATAAGTGACAGCTACAAGAAAATCAAAATTTGCAGGTTGCACATGCACGAGTACTTGTAAACAAATCCCTGGCGTTGTCTCAAAAATTGGTCGCAAATGCTATAAGACGATTTTATGATGATTTTTTATGTTACCACAATAGTTTTGCATTTTACATTAATTTTTATTTTTATTTTAACAATCACTCGAGTCATGACTCACCGTTGACCTTACACACTGAGCTGTGTTACATGAAACGCACCCAGCACGATAGGCAGCCAATAGAAATCCACGTTTATTTCTTCCCGTCCAATAATCTTTTACTGCGATTAGTCATCTATACTTGCCAGTAGGAGGTGCATAGGCCTGTTCATAATACCTAGGCAACTTTTTAGTTCTTATTACCGAAACATGAGTTTGTAAATGCATATATTTAATGTAATATCATGTTGAGGTAATGATATTTTTGGTTTAAAAAAATGTAAATAATTCTATAGAAAATATTTTTTTTAATCCTCTAAAAATAATGGTTATAGTAAGTTTAGACCTTAATATTATGTGCAAAAAAATGTTTTTTTTAATTGTTTTGCTGGACACCTTCTAAATCTGGATTTTGTGAGAATCACCCAAACTTGTTTTTATTTTGTCTTGTCAACACACAAAATATTTCAATTAGTTATCTTTGTTAGTAAAGCATTGTTGTTAAAACTTCCTATAAATACCAAAAATAAAACTAAGGGGGCCACAAATCAGATGTTAGGGGGCAATGCCCTTTTTTGCCAGGCCTGTGTCCAGTCAGTAATTTTAATCATGCAAAACTAAAGTCCTATCTACTGCACAGGTTATCAAGCACCCCCAACAGAGAATCGTCAGGCGATTGATGATTGGTTCTTTTAACTGGAAGGCGGGACTTTTTTCACCAGAGCAGCCATATTGAGCATTGCATTGTCCCCTATTCCAATATTTTCGCTTTAACCTACAGTATGATTGCATCCAATAAAACTACAGTATTATAGACTCAAATAATGTTTTGATCATGGAGCTCAATTCATAGAGCATTGCTTAAGCAAGCAAAGGTTGTGGGTTTGATTCCCAGGGAAGAGACATACTGAAAAAAATGTGTGCTACAGTATAATATAAACCCTATGTCACTTTGGATATAAGCGTCCGCCAAATGTATTCCACTCTTACAGGCAGTGCTTGTATGTTTGTACATTTTTGTATCTACGTAGCTTGACGGGTCCATTAGTTTTTAACCAGCAGGAGGTTGACTCTCTAGTTAAGCGTGGTGGAAACCGAGGAAGAAGATAATATGTTATATTTGAAAAATTTTGTTAAAACTTTGTTATTTAGGTCAGTAAAAACACCTTTAAACTCAGAAATACTCTAAAACACACATGTAGACAGATTGTAGATGCGTAATTAAAAGAAAACACTCCCGTAAAAGTCAACACAGGAAACGAGTGCTGACATGTGTTTGAATAACGACAACAGGAGAAACATAAATAGCATCCTTAAACTTTCTGAAGACTGAAATTAATAGCGCCTTAGCTTCAGCCCTCCTGCTGTGAAGCGCCATGAAATAATCGTTCTTGTCAAAAAAGTCTGTGCAAAATATATATGAACACAAACCGTCATAAAAATAGCACGGATGTATTTCAAAGCACCGTCCCCCCCCCACCTTTCACTATCAATTTGCCGGTGAGCTGAATAGCGTTCAGTTTCTGCCAGTCTGTCAAAGGATGTGAAGGGAGACCAGGTGTGCGTCTGTTTCATTCAGCGACGGTGCGGGGAGCTCGGGTACGAGGTGTCCGTCTAAGGGTGCAATGTGACGATAATGGCAGCTGACAAAAACCTACACAGACATCTATGCTAGCCTCTGCGCTAAAGCACCTCTGAAAACAAAACAAGCAACACTACAGTACAATGACAAACAAACAATGCCACCTTCACAGTAATTAAAGACATAGCTCACCCAAAAAATAGGTTACTCACTCTCATGTTGTTACCAGCCTGTATAAATAAACCAAACCGATCAGAAGCACCATTGACTCCCATAGTATTATTTTTCCTACAATGGATGTCAATGGGGCTCCTTAAAATATCTTTCTTTGTCTTTATCAGAACAAAGAAATGTATGCAGGTTTGTAACAACATGAGGGTGAGTAAATAATGACATCATTTTCATTTTTGGGTGAACTATTCCTTTAATGGATAAGAAAGAGAGAAAGAGAGAGATGCGCTGTGCTGTACAACAGAGATGTGACAGACTGTCCAACATACATTGTTGGCTACTGTGGTCAAGTCTTATCTTGTAAACCTGAAACATTGTTTTAACACTAGACACTCGGCTTTCAAACTAGAGCTTTTTTATAGACGTGATATCTGATGTCTTTAGTCTAAAGCAGAAGTGAAATGTCATAGGTAGTGTATAGTTTGCACATTAGGCCCAATACAATTTTACTTTAGTATGTGAACGTACTTATTCGAACCCCAGACCTTAAAGTCCACACGAACTGGAAGTTGCTTTAACTTATTGACTTAAGTATTGTGACGTATTTTTAAGTGAATTGGAATACTGAATGAGAAAAAGATGGTCTGGTAAACCAATCCATTCTCATGAAGTCCGTAAAAATAGCCCGCAGTGTGAAAAGGCATGCAGCGCCGCCGCTTCCATAACGCGCATCACGCGCTGTGCGGGGGCACCAAAAATAATAGCCTAATAAAAAACGATTATAATGCCAATATTATTTCATTAGCCTATAGAAATATTAGTAGACACTTTTTAGCCATGTATTTGTAACAAACAAGGGGGAATGAGATAATTAAAAAAAGCGGTGAATCAAATACTCAATTTTAATTTAATACTCTATTTGTTAGATAAGAGGTCATCATAGTTAAATGAACATCCTGCAAGTTTCAGAACTGAAAACGTCCGTGCTACTGAAATATAACAGTTTTAGGCACCAAGCCAGTATTACAGCCGAGTGTGGAATTCGGAGAAATATGACGTCAAAGTAGAATTGAAGCGCCTCCCCGAATCCAAATACAACAACCACTTTTGTAGACCTGCCCACAGCTTCACATGACACACGTGTGTCTCAACAATCAGTAAACATGTCTTTAAAGATTGCCAAATGTAACCAAAATGACTTTTAAATAAAACAATTTCTAAGAGACTTTTATTTTGACGCGGTGATCTGTTCTGATAGAGTAACCATGAAACTGAGTCTTGGGTTGTGGAAGAACCACGTGGGAACAACACAGAAGCTGAACACTTTAATTCGGAGGCTCGGAACATAACACTAAAAATGCGTGGATAAAGGTTGTTTTTGAAGAAGTTCCAGCTCGCGTGGGGAGTGTTTGTTTACTTTGTGTACTGCGGATTCATTTGTAAAGAAGCCGATGCTGGATTTGCAGAGAGACTGTGATTAAAAGCACCACTAATATTGGATCTGACAAAAATGACACAGCAGTAACGTATACACATTAAGTAAAACAGTTTACTTTATTTAAGTTACTGCGTTTACTATTGCTTTGTTATAAGAGATCCCTTGAAATGCCCTGTTGTAACATCCGTGTCTTAAAACGTATGTTTGACTGTTTTAATTTACTAAAAATATTAAACGATTAATAAAGGTACAACACTTAACAATATAACGATAGAAATATACAAAGTTAGTGATAAAGAAGGACTTACCAGCCGCAATTTAGATTCTGATGCCCCCTTACTGTGTTGTATACGGTAATTTAGGCAAGTTGCGTGTGAAAGGTCCAACACTCAACAAAGCTTTTTTTAATATATAACTGTGGTATATAACGTTACGTGTATCTAAGAGCAACCTCACAAGCACAATAGAAATATACAAAGTTATTGATAAGGATTTATCAGCCGCAGTTTAGATTCTGATGCGCGCTTACGGTAATTTAGTCACGTGGAGTTAAAATTTTTGTTTCTCCTTTACAATACGTATTGTCATTTATGTGTATCATATCTAGAATCTTTTGTGGCTCAAACATATATGTGTTCAGCTGCTATTTTTACACATTAAAGGCGCTCTAAGCGAATTGAAGCGTTTTAGACCATAAAACATTTTTGTTACATACCGGAAACATCTCCTCACTGTCTGCTTGCTGCCTGTCCGCTGATCAAACTGTAAAAAAACGCGATCTCTGTAGACAGCCCAGGCTTCACAAATGGCAATATCAACAAGTGGCCAAACCTAGCATCACAAAACAAAACAAAGTATTCCAGCCAATAAACGACAAAAAGGATTTGGGGGTGGGGGTTGGGCGCGTTCATGAAAGCACGGAAGGGAGGGGGAGGGGGAGGAGTTAGCTACGCTCCGTCTGTTTGAAAACA
>NC_133357.1:24345969-24445969 GCF_030506205.2 Paramisgurnus dabryanus
CAAGCTATTTTCTCATGGAAGTGCAGCACAGCAGTGTTAGCAGATTACAGTAGATTACAGTAATTTAGGTTTTATGTAGGTTTACTATAAATCTCCTTAGTTACTTAAATCTGATAATATTAAAGAGCCACACAGATCCAAAATCGAAACTAACCTTTATTGCAGTGTGTCGTGTAGCTGTCCATCAATGTAAACAACGTGTAAAGTAGTTGAACCAAAAAGTGCACGATTAATAAAGTTATTGGCTTCTAAAGCAGGGAGTCGACTCTGAATCGCTGAAACGAGTCGTTATATGGATTGAATCTCCAGCCTGTCTTTATCCACGTCACACGAACGCATCCACGTCACATGAGATACTAATCTCCGCCTACAGCCTTGCCCGGGAGAAACGAAAACTATGACCCGCCCACAGCTAGTTAGTGTGTGAGTGTAAACATCAGCTCACGCTGTGTTTTCAGCTTGTGTTGTTTTCACTACCAAAGGAGACTTTTTCAAGGAGGGATATACTAAACGTGTCTGGCTGTGAAGAATCAGTGGTTAAAATAAATTTTTATCGGAGGGATTTAGATGTTTGGCAATGAAAGATGGTTCAGTACCCACTTTATTTGGAACAACATGCGTCTCCTAACCACAACCTGTAAGTATGATTATAGCTACATACTTGCTTAAAAGAGTGTAAAATGTCTATATTCGTTTTTATTGCTTGGATTAATGATGAATGATATCGTTGTTTAAACTCTAATTTATATACTGTCAGAGTCACGATAGCAAGCGGTTTTGCTATGACCCGGTTAGTTTACATTAATGCATAAATGAGTGTAAAATTGTTAGTTTCAATCGTTGTTTGTATTGTTTGGATTAATGATGAATGATGTTGTGTGTTTAAACTGTTAGTTTACTGTCAGAGAGTCACGTTAGCAAATGGCTAACGCATGCTCATTTACGGTTTTGTAATGACCCGGATAGTTTACATAAATGCTCAAATGAGTGTAAAATGTTAGTTTTAATCGTCGTTGTTATTGCTTGGATTAATGATGAATGATTTGTATTGATGTTGATAATGTCTTCTCAGTAAATCATGTTAGCACTAGGTCAATACATGTTGCATTGTTGTTGGTCTGTGCCACCGATCTGTGGTCTGTGAGACTGATCTGTGATCTGTGCAAAGACACTGTGTCAGTTGACCAATCAGAGCAGAGTAGGCTACTGAAAGGTGGGGTTTAGGCAGACTGAGTCGTTGAACGGCTTCACACGAATCATTTGGGGATCTCTGAGAAATGGGGTAATTTTTAATTTATATTTTGAGAAAATTACAGTGTTTTTTGACCTCGCATGCATTTAAACCTGTTGTCCGGGACTTATAAACAGTGATAGGATGCTTAAAATTGTCATCTTACTGGCTCTTTAAGAAATGCCATTAAAGGGATAGTTTGGCCAAAAATGATATTAAACCCATGATTTACTCTACCCCAAGCTGTCCGAGTTGCATATGTCCATAGTTTTTCAGACAAACACATTTTCGGATATTTTAGAAAATATTTTAGATATTTCAGTTGATTAAATGTAATGTTACGGGGTCCACCCATAGTCCACGACCTTCAAGTCCAAAAAAGTGCGTCTATCCTTCACAAATTAAATCCAAACGGCTCCCAGATGATAAACAAAGGTCTTCTGATGGTAATCCGTGCGGTGTTGTTGTAGAAATATCCATATTTAAAACTTTATTAACGAAAATAAATACCTTCCGGTAGCGGCGCCATCTTAGTCGCGTCCGCATTACTCTCTCCTGAATACAGTGGAGTCTAAGATGGCGGCGCTACCGGAAGGTATTTATTTTAGTTAATAAAGTTTTAAATATGGATATTTCTACAACAACACCGCACGGATTACCCAAAAAAACAAAAAATGTTGATCCAGGATCACATCCTACTTGGTGAAATCACGGCGACCGTGGTGAGAAACATGCTGTCTAACATATAGGTATATATGTTACATATAGCTGCCATTAGAAAGTAACTGTAAGCAGTGAGAGCTTACAAGGTTTGTAAGCTACTGAGAAAACAGCACACAGCAGCAAGAACATCTCAACGCTATCAAGAATCCTTATTTTGACACATTTAGTCAGGGCTGGCAGCAAAAGCAGTCACACTGGCTTATTCATAGCCACGCCCACCTCTGTTGCAGTGAGTCATTCTGAGATTGTGAGCGTTCTTTGTACTGTAAAGTGAAGGAGATACAAACCGTTGCTAGATGCCTTGAAGTATTTTGTCAGTCGACGACCTGATTCCAGATCTATTAAGCTGTGAAAATATGTTTGGGTGGTTTTGTCGCAGTACGGCATCAAGCCTCAGGATTTCCCTACATGCTAGTACAGGATGAGGTTGACCAGAAATGCCTCATGCAATTGTGGTGAAAAGTACCACCTCACTTAGTATATGGGTTTGTCTTAATATACAGTACAAGTGACAGTGAAGTTAAATTCAGGCTTGGTTTCCTTTTTGAATGACAGTTCCATGTGCATTTACCTGATTATATTTGCATGTTCAGCCAATCCAATCTCACAGGAATTCGTACAATTTTGCTATTTTGTTTGAATTCATTCGATCTTATTTGTACATTTTAGTGATGTTGGGTTTAGGGGCAAGGCTTCATTAATGCTTTCTTCAATAATCAAGTGACATTGCCCAGCTAAAGTCAGTTTTGGTCATTTACCATTTTTTACATAACAACGTTTATACAATCAGCTGGGTTCTGATCCTCGTACTTCATAGGTGCTGCTGTGTCATATGTAGATCTAGAATTCATTTACCTTTTTCCCCACCACTAACAAGTTTTTACGGTAATCTGTAATTCTACTATTATCCACTAGATGTATAATCAATAAAAAAACTGAAGCAAAAACTAATTTAATACATTTTAAACTCCATGTATGTTTTGATAATCGTTGTTTTTGGTAATTTGGTATTTTTGAAGAATTATTTCGACAACTACCAGTTTTTTAAAAATGTTTTTAAAATAGGGTGGTTATCTAATCAGAAGTTAAAGCTGTTCCTGAAATTACAGTGATGATGAAAAATATTTGCACAGAAATAAGAACTCGCCATTGACCAGGGCTGCGTTTCCCAAAAGCATTGTAAGCCTAAGTAGATCGCTAAACCAATTGTATGAATCCTCTTAGACTCTCGGGCTGTTTTCCAAAAAACTTAGTAACTAAAGTAGTATTTGAATTTTTTTGTAGATCTACGAGCACTTTGAAGTCATCGTTAAATCATATGTGCATCGTACGATGAGAGCACCTGCAGGACAATCTCCAAATTGCAACTTGACTTCTGTGCAATGACGATAATGTAATGTTTTTAAATATATTATATTTATGGATATTTAAATTCATTTAATTTTTTAATTCAAGTTAGAAATCAAAATGAAACAACTGAATATAAATAAATTAAAAAGGAAAACGTATTTGGCACAATTTAGCTTTAAACCGTAATTTATTCTCTTACTGCAATGACCTAAGGTTGTGCTCAATGTAAACATGCGGCATGCATATTCAAATGCTGGTAAAGTAACATTTCTACTACACAGAAAGTCATAATAATAAATAAACA
This sequence comes from Paramisgurnus dabryanus, assembly GCF_030506205.2. Lineage (NCBI taxonomy): Eukaryota > Metazoa > Chordata > Actinopteri > Cypriniformes > Cobitidae > Paramisgurnus > Paramisgurnus dabryanus. The sequence continues at coordinate 24,349,578 of NC_133357.1, forward strand.
ATAAAATAATAATAATAATAAAGTAAACAAGTAATAATAATTTAAACAATAATATATACTGCAAAAGGCATTGCATTGGGATGAGTCCTAACTAAATGTAAAAAAGATAATTTCACTGTATGCACAAATTATTTAAACATTTAATTAGTCATTGAACAATATTAAAAAAAAATATTGCATGCACTTTGGGTGAAATCATTAGGCAAAACATGTGAAAAACAAGGTAACCAGTTGCCAGCAATGCTGTAATTTCAACAGAAATATTTTACAGTGTAGCCCTGAATGTCGCTCGTGCGATTATATATTATGGTATAGAAAAGAAGTTCATTAAACAAATGATGCAAAAATCATCAGGTGTTTCTGTAGTGAATACAAAGACAAACAATGCTTGTCAAGCCAAGTTCCAGTATGTTTCAGCGAAATAGCTTAAAACATATTGGCCCTTATTTATCATTCTTGTGTAGAAACGGGCGTATATGTTGGCGTACGATTATGCTTACACTCCTCTCACCGCCTGATTTATGAAGCTGTGCGTACCTCTGAAATTCAGGTGTACGCAATATCTGCCCTTCATAAATGCGGCGGCTGAAAACGATCGTCATTAGAATAACAAGCCCATATAAATTCAAGTCTCCACCTCCCCCACACCCTCATTTTACGACACTGACACATGGAAGACGGCAAAGACGAGAAACCAGGGAAGTGGAAAGAAACAAAATTGTTTTATTTGGGAGTTTAAAGAGCGGGATTAAAGACACATTAATAATTGCATGACATTTTGTAATATTTGTATTATTATTTTTATTATTAATGACGCTTAATTGATATTTAGAAGAATAATTATTTATTATTATTATTATTTACTGTTGCCTACATCTAAATTATATGTCTGCTTAATGGTTCGGTTAAGTTTTTTTTAAATAATATTTTAAAATGATGTAGTAACTTCTGTAGTGTGTTTTTCTGTATTTACATTGTTTGTTAGCTAAGATCCAGTTTGATACGGAGCACCGGATATAATTCAAATTAACAATTTGTTTCCACGACATCCACATGTTTTACTAGACTAATTCATAATTTGAAGTAATAATAATTGTAATAGTAATGAAGAAATATTATAATAATTAATTCCAAGGAACAAACTGTTGAATATTGGGAACGAATTTTATATTTATGGCCATACTTTAAACTAAATAAGAAAAAGAAGTGTTCATAATGTAGCATAAAAGATCATTCGTGGCCATGATTTTGTCCGCATATCATCATGATCGGATTTATGGCTCCATTCAACACAAGCATTTTACCTTACCTATTCATGTGTAGCTATTTATTTATCATCGAATAGTATGTAACTAGCTTACCTTTTGATGCATTATTACCATGTTTTCGTAGCACATCCTTGTGCTTTCTTTCAATGTGCAGCTTCAGATTCCAGGATGAATATTTGCTTACTTTTACAGTCTCTCCGCACTTCTTTTCAATGTTTTCTTCCTGTCCAATCTTAACTTTGATTTTTACTTTACATTTATGTAGAAGGCTTGAATTCCATAACTTATTGCTAGACGTTTTTACAGATTCTCGAACTAGCAAATTATTAAAGGGCGTTCTGGGTTCAACGAGCGGTGCTGAGCGAGCGGAATTTTTAGAGAGGCGCTTTGATGGAATATTACCGCACCGCTCAAGGCTCCGCTCCGATCCGCTCACATGCTTTGCCCTGAAACGTCAGGTAAAGCGCCCATGCTCTCAACTGAAGGAATACATATGCCTACAAATCAAATGCTTTGGTAAAGTCTCACAAATTAAACATTGAAGTACATGTTGCATAAAAATAAACACTGAAGTTTATAATTACTATGTTTTTGTTTTTTTACAGTGGGTCATAATATATCATATATTTTCATTTGTCAGTGCGTTTTGTGGTGTTAGGAATTGTTTGCGCATTTCTGCACTAACTCAGAATGTGCGTACACCACCTCCTGAGCTGGCGTAGGATTTGAGCGTGCCGTACGCCAACGTCCATATTGATAAATCTCAAAGTCACCGTGGTTTTGGGTGTACGCCAGGTGTACGCTGGAAATTTGGTGTACGTACTTTTGATAAATGAGGGCCACTGTCAATAAAATCATTAATGTCAATATTTTTATGTTATAAATTAAAGTATTGTATCTTGAAGGCTTAGTTTATAATATATCATTTACAGCAAAAAAAAACAATGTACAAATTTTATTTATTTTTATTGTCATTTCTTTTTGATAAATTTTATCCGGGATTTCACAGGTAGTGTCTCTTTTGTTTGTTTTTTCGATTCATAATACGAATGACAAAATACTTACGAATTTCTGCATAAATCAGACTGTGCCTTATTTCGTAAAAATGTAAAAGGGGTTAAACAATTTGTCAGACGAAAATGTAAGTTGTTGTAGGTGGTGCGAGTTATTGCGTTTTGATGAATTATTACGAAGTCAAACACTTTTCTTTGGAATGATTGCACAATGTTTTATGAACAATAAGACTATGAATGAAAGTAACTATTAAAAAAAGTAAATAGTCAATTTTCATTCCATATTAACATTTTTAAAGGGATAGTTCATTCTGTTATCATTTACTGACTCTAATGTTGTTTCAAGCCTGTATGAATTTCTAAAGAACACAAAGGAAGATATTTTAAGGTATGTTTGTAACCAGTGTTCAATCATAATCATATCATAATCACAATCATAATGCTAATAATCAACCAGTTAATAGTGAGAATTGTAAACTTAAATCATGTTAAATCCACTATTGTATTATAGTATATATAATTGTTTTAGAGTCCATACACAGTATTTAGTTACATCAGAAGTAACTGTAAATAGATTACAAGAAAAATAAGAGTAATCCCTTACTTCACTTTTTTGAGGGGAAAGTAATTTAATTACTTATTACTTAGTAAGTTACACCCAACACCGGTTGTAATTGAAACAAGCAGAGGCACCATTGACTTCCATAGTACTATAAAAGAATGGAAGTCAATGGGGCTTCTGATCGGTTTGGTCACAAACATTCCTCAACATATCTTCCTTTGTGTTCATCAGAACAAAGAAATTTATACAACAACATGAGTGTGACATAACTAATACTAGTACACTAATTCACTTCTCTTTTTGAACCTCCTTTAATGTTTCTTAACACTCCTATTCTGTCTCTCTTGCAAAATATCTGGACCTTTCTATATCTCCAGACCATTCCTGCTCTGGCTCGACTACAGGCTCTCCGTCAGAGAAACGAGCACCTCCTAATGGAGAACAAAGCCATGCTCCGCACCCTCTCCTGCCTCAATCAGACGACCTCTCTCCCTGAGACGGAGGATCTCTAATCCTCCCTCCCTCTCTCTCTCTTTCTGTGTGTCTTTTTTTCTTTCTTTTCGTTGCACCCTATCGTCCTCTTCCTCCACCCCTTTGCTGCACACCACCCAGGCAGGTTTCTTTCATTTGTTTCGGTTGTTTTTAAGTGTGAATCATTTGTTTGTTTCTCGTTTCTCTCTCCCTGTCTCTCTCATGTGTCTGTCTGGTGAAGGGCAACCCCTCACATTCCTCCTGCAGGCGCTCACTTTGAACATATTTATAACTCCTCCAAACCCATGACCAAACGCCTCCAACGTCCAAATCAAATCACTGCCAGAGAGCTTTTAGATTCTTGTGTCTGTGAATACATCTGCTGATTATTTTTAAAACTACTTGACGTGTACTCTACTGTAGGCCTTCATATGGCTTTGTGTCTATACTGACAGAGTAAAGAAAATAATGAAATCTTTTTTCTGATTATATGAAAAAGGTTTGCTTTTCTAACTTTAAAAGCTTTCCCAGTGTCTTTACTTAAGACATTTTCCACGAATCAAGGTTTAGGGCTTCAGATTTTGGCTTCAGTAATTTTGGATTGAATGAGCTTGACAAAGACAGTCAGTTTTTTACATTTGTTGTAATGAGATGGTCTATCGTGTTTGTGACCTCTTGTTCGTGTTTGTGACCTCTTGTTTCTCCTCAAATACACTGAAGCTGATCACACACTCGCATGCCAATCCTGTGCCAGATGTCACTCAAACTGTACTGTTATGAAGAATAGTTCACCTTGAAAGGAATATTAACCCTTTTTTACTCACCCTCAAACTATCCTAGCAGTGGTGGGCCGTGACTTCTTTTCTGAAATGTGTTGTCATGTGTGTGGCTCGTCATGTCAAAATACACTCACCTAAAGGATTATTAGGAATACTAATACTGTGTTTACCCTTTCGCCATCAGAACTGCCTTAATTCTACGTGGCATTGATTCAACAAGGTGCTGAACGCATTATTTAGAAATGTTGATAGGATAGTATCTTGGAGTTGATGGAGATTTGTGGGATGCACATCCAGGGCACGAAGATCCCATTCCACCGCATCCCAAAGATTCTATAATGGGTTGAGATCTGGTGACTGTGGGGGCCATTTTAGTACAGTGAACTCATTGTCATGTTCAAGAAACCAATTTGAAATTATTTGTGTCATGGTGCATTATCCTGCTGGAAGTAGCCATCAGAGGATGAGTAAATTGTGGTCATAAAGGGATGGACATGGTCAGAAACAATGCTCAGGTAGGTTGTGGCATTTAAACGATGCCCAATTGGCACTAAGGGGCCTAAAGTGTGCCAAGAAAACATCCCCCACACCATTACACCACCACCAGCAGCCTGCACAGTGGTAACAAGGCATGATGGATCCATGTTCTCATTCTGTTTACGCCAAATTCTGACTCAACCATCTGAATGTCTCAACAGAAATTGAGACTCATCAGACCAGGCAACACTTTTTCAGTCTTCAACTGTCCAATTTTGGTGAGCTTGTGCAAATTGTAGCCTCTTTTTCCTTTTTAGTGGAGATGAGTGGTACCCGGTGGGGTCTTCTGCTGTTGTAGCCCATCCGCCTCAAGGTTGTGCGTGTTGTGGCTTCACAAATGCTTTGCTGCATACCTCGGTTGTAACGAGTGGTTATTTCAGTCAAAGTTGCTCTTCTATCAGCTTGAATCAGTCGGCCCATTCTCGTCTGACCTCAAGCATCAACAAGGCATTTTCGCCCACAGATCTGCCACATACTGGATGTTTTTCCCTTTTCACACCATTCTTTGTAAACCCTAGAAATGGTTGTGCGTAAAAATCCCAGTAACTGAGCAGATTATGAAATACTCTGACATTCAGTTTTGTAGTTCAGGAGATTGTCTTGACCAGGACCACACCCCTAAATGCATTGAAGCAACTGCCATGTGATTGGTTGATTAGATAATTGCATTAATGAGAATTTGAACAGGTGTTCCTAATAATCCTTTTGGTGAGTGTATGTGCATTGCGTGTCATGTCAAATAAGTGCCTGCTGCATACGCATCAAAAGGGTTTATGGATAAAAGAGATGCTTGTGTTTGCTAGATACTCAATTAATCTCATGTGTATTTAGAGTTTAGTGTCAAGTGAGTGTCTTGCGGTCTCTTTTATCATGAACTCTTTCAACGTGTATGCATATTTTGACATGACACGTGATGCACATAGGTTCCTATGATGCACCGAACACATATTTTAACATGATGAGCCACACAGATGACACTCGAACACATATGTAGCTTTTACTGGCCGCAACTTCATTCTACGTGTACCTGTAAATTACTTTCTTCTTTCAGTCAAACACAGAGTTGTATCCTGGCTCTTCTAAGCTTTATAATGGCATTCTATAGTGCCCCATTTTAAAAGCTCCAAAAAGTGCATAGATCCATCAAAAACAAATCCATACAGTTATTAAATGTCTGAAGTGATGCGCCATAACTTAAAATGTGATCCTGGATCAACTTTTTAATCAAAGAAACCCCAAATTACCCTTAACTCAAACTTCAACCATTTTTACCCCTAAGAACAGTGTAAATTAATAGTTTGAGTATAATTTTAAAAGCACCTAACACAATCCTAAAACTAAATCTAACATACACCATAATCCTAATCTGCAATCTGATTGGTTAATGAAATGTTGATCCAGGATTACATCCTACTTGGTGAAATCACGTTCACCCTGCCGGTCAGCAGAAGACTTCAGGCAAGAGCCACACTAGATCCGCGCCGAATCTGCTGATTTCGGCCTGGATCCGGTGCAGATCTGGCATTCAGCAGTATACCCATGCATGGGAGTGTTAAGAACTGGTGGAAGGCTTCACCCCTTACCCATACATTTAATAACCGTATGGATTTTATTTTGGGGCAAACTATATAAATTTAACATGAAAATTCGAATCTGTGTTGTCTGTTATGATCAAAACATCCCCACAAGCCAATTTGTTCAAATATTTGCTGTTACTAAACCACCTTACTACTGTCTACTGAAACACTCTACACACTGTAGCAAAATATGTAAACCAGACAAACAGCATACTAACAATTAATTCAAATGACTATGATGAGCAAACAAAAACATTGGTAAAACACAGTGCATTCTGGGATTGCCTTCTCAAAAGCTACATACAGTATGCTGCTGTCTTAAAATATGTCCAAATAAGGTATTATATGGTGGTATGATGCTTATGATGCATGGCTTCATGTTTTGATTACTGTTTATACAAATCATTTTTGTTGATGACAGAAAGGACAATATTTGAATTGTGTTATAACATCTTTTTTATTCTTCCCTGTTGTCTCAGGTTTTGACTGAACTGAAGTCTGACAACCAGCGACTGAAAGATGAAAATGGTGCCTTAATACGAGTCATCAGCAAACTTTCCAAGTGAAGAAGACCACACAATACAGTTAATACAGTCACACTTTATTTTACAGTATGTGGACAACAAAATACTGGTAACTGCATGTACCTAATGTGGGTTAGTTAGGTTCATGTTCAGGGCTGGTACCTAGAACATACACAGGTATACAAGTAGGTACATAATGCATAAGTGTACTGTATAACATGCCTGTAAAATAAAGTGCTACGGTTAATACTGTACAAAGAGAGACCAATATTGATCAGCATCACCCAAGTTAATAGATTTGTGGAATCTCTCTTTACTTTCTAACCAAAATTAAAGAGGACATATCATGAAAATCTGATATAATTGGGTCCCCAGTGCTTCTATCAACCTACAAAATGTGAAAAAGATCAACCCAGTAACTTAGTTTTGGTAAACCATTATCTGCAAGCATGTGAAAAATAGATCATTGAACTCTGGCTCCCCTTGTGATGTCAGAAGGGGATAATACCGCCCCTTAATCGGCACTATCCAACCACAGCACTGCCATTTAGTGCAGAGATCAGCTCATTTGCATTTAAAATGACACACCCAAACGGCACATTTTTGCTCACACCTACAAAGTGGCAATTTTAACATGTTGTAATAAATTAAATCTTCACATATGTACCCTGGAGACACCAAAGATTTATTTGACATCTTAAAAAAGCCTTATGAAATGTTCCCTTTAAGATATTGTCACAAAAGCAGAGCGCTACCCTGCTGGAAAATCCACCTAAAACCTGCTTAAACAAATAGTTCACCCTAGACTGAAAATTCTGGTGTATATATTTCAATATTTCATTATTCTATTATTCTAAGTATTTAACATAAAAGTTAGTCATCACATTTTTTGGGTGGTTTTCACATGAAGGCAGGGGGGCTTAGATTGTTAAAAAATTAATAGTTTTCTTTCAAAAGCATATTCTTCATTTTGAAACACATAAATTAACGAAATGAAGTCCTTGAAATCATTTTCTGATGATGGATGGGCTTCATAACAAGAAATATGGCCACTATTTAATGGCATTTTAAAGCCAGGAAGAGCCATATACTGTTATATTCTGTACACCAGTGGTGAGTAAATATTATGGGCTAATTTTCAATCTGGGGTGAACTATTACTTTAAGGTGGTAGCTGAGTTTGTTTGGTTATTTGCTGGTTGAAGTAGGTTGCGATGTGTGTAATTGGTTGACCAACAAGAATACCACTGACCCCTTGTTGGTCAAAGGTCGAACTGGTACAATGTGCTATTTGATTTGGAGTTGATAGTCTACATTCAATGTTTTTTTCTTAAAGGGTATGCTACCCTATAGTTACTAGAGAGACTGTGTTGGGTTTAGGTCTCACAAACTGTCCAAAGAATTTAATGTTTTTCTTGCTATAGTAATAAGCTATCACTGTAAGAAATCCTTGTTGCACTTAAATGTTTAAGTTTGATCAACTTGAAATTACAATTATTTCAACTTCCTTGACTAGTGAGGAGTTGCTATAAATCATACAAATAAAGTTGATATAACTTAAGCTAATTCATCTTAATTTTTATCATTTATATGAACTCCTCACTGGTCAAGAAAGTTTAAATGAATTGTAATTTCAAGTCGATTAAACTTAAACATTTAAGTGCAACAAGGAATCGTTTACAATTTTTTTACAGTATACATCAATGACTGGCTTGAATTTTTATCCGTATCCAGTCTGGTGTATTTGGTGTATGCTGTTTAACCAGCAGTGCAGGTCAACCAGGTCTTGCTGGTTTAGCTTAAGTCGTCTGGTATGTGAGCAACATTTTTTTGCTCAGGACCAGCATTTAAAACATTTTAGCTGGTCACTTTTCAAACTGCCGTTGTTTTAAATAACACACACTGCGTTGCCTCACCCCAAATTTGATGATCCTAAATCAGCCAGCTGGTCCAGTATGAATCCTCAAATGCCAATAAATGTTCAAATGTAACGTTCACTCACTCTTTTATTCTCTTCCATTATAATACTTTTATAATTAAAGTGTTTCAACATATGAACTATCTGAGAGGTTAAAGATTGGTTACATGGCACCACTGTTGAATGTGTTTTTCTATATTTATTTATGCTTTTGGTTTGGTTTTATTATAGACACACCAACAAAAAAGTCACAAGAAATGTTTAATGCAAAACTTTTTTCCATGCCTTTTTGTATTTTACATCCTTTTTCAACCTGTAACCTTGAACCGATGCTCCCGGCACTTTGTTTATGATTGTTTGTGTTTATTGTTTGCCTGTTATGATTATTAATAATAACACACTGTTAACTGAACATGTTGTCGAGTGTCTCACTGGGGCAGTGCTGCCCCCTGTCAGTCAGCATTATCATAACAGTCTCTGACATCAAGGGTTTTCAACTGTTTACTTTGAGGCCCCTTTTATTGACCACAAAAATATTTGAAGCCAAATTTCTACTAAATAAATTAAGATAAATTAGAGCTTGGCATAACTAGACAATGTATACTAATGACCACTAAGAAATATAAACAGACATAGGGGAGAGCAGAGTGGAAAGTACAATTTTTCAGAAAAATGTCATTTTAAAAGATAATGTTTTAGACAGAGATATATTTTGCTGTGGTGGTCAATAACTCTGAAGTGTGGTCTATTAATATCAGGTGAAACTTTGAACAAATGTAAAACGACTTCAGTATAATTTCACTTTGAACATAAGTAGCGCATTGTTACTTTTGACCCCGTCAGCTACAAACAAATTTTTATTTTCAAAATAATGGAATTACATTTTCATTTTAAATTTCAGATTTACTTTTATTTTGAAAAACTCTGAGAAGTCAAACTTCAGTATGTGTTAGAGCACTAAACAACATGTAGATTGATCAGTACTGTAACACATGAAATGAGAAACACAACGTGTTTTAAAGGTGTAGCGGAGAATTTTCTCGAATTTTAGAAAATAACCGCCTTGTCCACTTTTAAAAACAATGCAGTTGCGCAACACTCCTGATTGACAACTAGGAGGACCAATAGTCTTGATGATCCACCCGGAAAAAGAAAATCCTCCACAATACCTTTAAGAAAAATTTTTACTTACCATGGTTTAAAACCTGATATTTTGAACCTACACGCGCAAAACGATAACGAAATAACACGATATTTGTCAGTTCTGTTAAGGGTTGCATGCTTAATATGCTGTCATAGTTTGAAATGCAAATGTTATCAGGGTTCGGAGAAAATCGATTTGTTACTTTGTCCCGTGTTACATTCGCCCCGGTTCTCCCCTATACAAAAATAACTAAGAAATAACACAAAGAAATATGTTGATTTTAGTTGTTTTAGCTTATTTGAATGCTTTTTTGTTTTATTTTGAATAATTTAAAGTCATGCAGAGGCCCCCTTCTGGACTCCGGCCCCCTATATCTTACTATATATATGTATGCATTTACATCAACAGTTATGATTGAAGTATTTTATGTTGGAAATGACAGCTATGAGTTTAAACATTCACCTTACATCTAAACTCCTTTAAGAATCCAATTTCACATCCAATCTAGATTTTTCAAGCCAGTTATTCACTACAACCTTTATATGAGATGTAAAGTAAATGTCAAACCAAAATTGACCATATTTACTTAATGCCTGTTTACCACTGTGAATGATTTATTGCGGCATTTCATTTTAGAGAAAAAAAGCAACACAAACTTTCATGATCCAGTCAATTTCCGATGGATTGTTTGTTTATTGTTTATACCATAGCATCTATGGCTATGTTCATGGGAAAAAACGGTTAACCCATACACAAGTTCATCCCATAGACTGTAAAAACATATGGACATAGTGTTCGTGACGTCACCCATAGGTTTGTGAAGAGCATTTTTTAAGCTTAAAGTAGGGGGTGCCTGCCATCGCCATCTTGGACGCACATCAACGCGCATCACTTGCGGATAACCAAAAATGGGTAAAGAGGTGGGACGTGGATGAAGCTGAGGAGACTGGTTGCTGAAACCACGCCCACCTAGCTCGATTCTAGTGACAGCAGTGGATGTTCAACGTTACTCAAGTGGCCACACCCTTAATTATGCAGAACTTTAAGGCTTAATATAATTTAAACGGATGAGTTACAAAAATTTCACCCCCTAACAGTGTCACGAAGGGCAAACTTAGCTATACAGACCAAAAAAAAATTAACGTGGTGGTCTATCCACATAAGTTAATGCATATACACGTTGGGGGAGGCGCTACTTGGCATCTCAAAATTTACCTAACTTGCATGTTTTTGGCATGTGGGAAAAAAATGGAATACCCGGAATAAACACTCGCTGACACAGGAGAACATGCAAAACCCACACAAAAAGGCCACCTGACCTAGCCGGGGCTCGAACCAGGGACCTTCTTGGTGTGAGGCAACAGTGCTACCCACTAAGCAATTTAATTTACAGGTTTATTTATTTACGCTGTTTAAAAGAGGCTTTTAAATTTCTTTTAAATGAGAACTTTCCACATTAATCACAGTCAGACAGAAATAAGTGTAAAGGCCTTTATTTTTATCATTTGTTTCAGTACAGAGCTGGTAACACACATGATAAATCCGAAGAGCTATTTGGTTCCCTTGACGTCTTTACAAGGATTGCTGATGCTCATGTACCGTCCATTAGGAGTCATGGGAAGAGTCTGTGAGCAACATTTTGTCAAAGTGTCCCATCAGGGTCTAAAGCATGCGATTGATCCACACTAGGCACGACGATACAGACGTGAACACGCAACGCAAACGCGCACACACAACAACACTAAAACAGATACAAACAAACCCTCACAGTCTCCCACTGACTAGAAAACAAAAACTGCACAAATAGATAAAAGATCACTTTTATAACTCCAGATAAGCCAAATGAGAAGTGCAAGGGGAAATAAAACCGATACAATGGCGAGCTTTCCGTTCTTTCACCCCCAGATGTGATTTTGCAAAAGCAGACGTGAGGGCATTCCCAATCGTTTGCCCTTTTGCTCAAAGCTAGTGTTCGTCAAAATTAACACAAATGTAAAAACATCTCAGCTGCTGTGAAACTCTCATTCATCTGTACAACCACAAAAAAAAACACTCACAAAAGACACAAGAGTTGCTTCTGTAAGCAGATCTATACTGTTGCCGTTCAAAGGTTTCAAACCATTGCAGCATGTATTTCTCGCATTTATTCGCTTGCGAGAAGCAACTCATTTACGGTAGAAATGTTTTAAATAAATGTTCATTGTGCACGCTGCCATATAGGCAGAATGGCAGTGCTCGATTAACTCACAATAAATGATTCTTTATTAAAGGGCCTATGCATTATTATTCAATTCACACACAATCATACTGTACGCACTTAAGCCCCAAACGTTCTCGGCTAATGCTAAATGACATTAGCTGGACGAGCTTAATTTATGCACAATTCTGATTAATTTCTTTCAAATAAATAAATAAATAATGTATCTATCATTTAGGTTTTCATTTGTTTTAATTATTACAAGGTAAAGAATGATTTGTTGGTTCAATTTTAAAAAGTAAGTGTCCTGTTGCCTTAAAGAACACCTATTGTCCGAGTCACGATTTTACATTTGCTTTTGTGTATTAGTACATGTTAACGATATGCAAAAGGTACAAACCCCAAACTAAACGATGACGTGAGTTATTGTCTCCAACGTAAATCTCTTTTCTTGGACTACAACAAACACACAGATTGTAGGCAACAGTTTACTTCCTGGGACTGGTGACGTAGACAAGACCGACATTATTATAATTCCTCCCACTTCAGACTCACAGCCTGTAAGTTAACTCCTGTTAGCATTGCATTGTGAGCGAATATTTCAAACATGGTAAGGAGCGTCACATTTCCGGCTGACGTCAGAGGAATTCAGGCCAATCACAAGTACAGGTTAGCTGGCCAATCAAGAGAGTGAAATCTGGAGCTACAAAAATGTGCGGTATGTGGAAAATAATGTGTGTTTTAACCATAAACCACGCGAACACATTATATTACACCAAATACATAAAATAACATTGTTTTTAGCGATAAAATAGGTGCTCTTTAAAATGTTGAGTTAGTTCAACTCAAAAATATTAGTTTAGGCATAATGCTTTTTTGACTCAACTAATATTTTTAAGTCAAATCAACTCAAAAATTACTAACTTTTTTAAGTTAAACCAACAAATCAGAGTTTGTCTTTGACAAATCGTTTTTTTTAATGAGTTCATTTATTAATATCAATGTATTACTATTATATTACTTAATCCAATAAAAAAAAGAGTTACTCAGTACTACAGTAAAATGATGGTATATTTCTATGGTTAACCAATCCTTTTACTGTATACTGCACTTGAAAATTGCCCTTTGCCCAAAAATGCATGTGCAAACATACAATGGAAAGGACTACATTGACCACACACATATATGTTCATACAGTACAGATGTCCCTAGCACACAGTGTTAAATAAAGGCATTTGCAAAACCCAATAGAAAATTAAATCATCATAACACTCAACAAAATAAATAAATAAATAAAAATACACATTATAAGAGACTGGCTATTGGAAGTTAAACTGCCAATAATGTTAAAATTAGCACATTTTTAAGAAACTGTGTGGCTTCTACAGTAGCATCACAGACTTTAATGGAATGTTGAAGAGATATACATCGACTTACGAAAAGAGGAGACATTTTTAGAGTTATTTTAAGTACATCTACATAGCTGAGCTCCAAAGATTTAGCTCAAGTCTTATGGCTTTATCTTATTCACACTCGCACACACACACAAACTTACTGTTTATTGGCTAGTTAAACGCTGTAATCATGTAAAACTTTCTCTAAAAACAAAAGCTTATAGAAAACAATAGGGACTCCAAGTTTTCTATCATGTGATTGATACTATTGTGCTTTGGCAACTTGGTCACCAAGGTAGAAATCAGTTGGTCCGAAAAAATCACGTAAGAATGACGTAAAGTCAGGTAAAATGGCAGTAAACGTGACTTATTCTTATTGGCACTGATAGTGAAAAGACGAAAATAATAGATAAGAGATAAGAACTGAAACCTTAATCACTTTCATAATGATTCAGTGTGGCCCAAAACATTACACGAAAGTTGATGCCGGGGAATATTCGGACTTGGAGCCCCCTATGGAAGTTTTAACTTCCCGCAAACGTATATCGACAAAAAGACATGGAAATTTTACTCTAAAAAATGAAGAATAAATCAATTTACACATTAAGTTTGTCCTTAACAACATTAGTAGACGGCAAGCATGCGGCTACGTTTCATTCTACGTTAGTTCCCACGAAGCACTTAACATATTTGCTTATGATGATCAGGCATGGATCTGAAAATGAGGAATAGTGTAGTTCATATTCTCTCCAGTACCCACTCACAGAAAATAAATACATATTTGATTTGTTTCGAAAATATACACAGTATCTTATCCCCGTCCTCTTTACTGTATTTAAATGACAAAGAACACCTACACAACATATTTTGCTTCATCTCTGAAACATGCGCATCTTTTTTATTGTATCATGCAGTATTATAAAGTAGGAACTATGCATATATAGTTAAAACTACACGCTTTTGGGTTCGGGGAGGGGATTTGTTGCGATTTACGATTTCTTTGCGTACGTTTTTTTAAATAATAGACACGGTTGTGTAGAATTAACTCACATTAATAGAGTTGACATAAGTAAACAATGTGTTCGAACTTAAATAAATAATCACACATTTGTTAATTCTGCAGCAATATAACGTCAAACTGTGAACATGGATGGAAATACTTGCTAACTAGCGACAGAGTTATTGCAACTGAACGCCGCGTGTCACGTAAATACGACAGTCTCGTAAGGAAAATTGCACAAAACAACACTTACTCATGAATTTTACCTCAGTTTGAAGGACTCAGTCAATGAATTTATATAAAGTATAAAACATTTTATTGTATTACATTTACAATTACATTTTATTGAAATTATTTAAAATATATGTGATTCTGGACCATTAAATCAGTCATAAGTTGCATGGGTATATTTGTATCGTATTGGTCAAATATGTAGATTTTTTATGCAAAATATCTGTATATTATGTAGCCTAAAGATTATGAAGACATTTTGTAAATTACCTTACCTACATCAAAATGTATTTATCATTCGTTATATGCATTGCTAAGGCGATTTTATTCAATATTTAGATTTTTTGCATCCTTTGATTCCAGATTTTTAACTCTTTCCCTACCATTGACAAGTTATTTTGTCAATTAATGGAAAACTTTTGCATGAAAAAAAACGATGAGTTTTTATGGATATATGTAATACTGGAATTATCCACTTGATAGTACCCAATTTAAAAGTTTTTTGCTAAATAAAATCTTATTTTTGAAGAAAAATACCCATACCCATTTTGTGAAGTTCATAAGCAGAGAAACCTTTTTTTCCTGTTTTGTTTGTTTGTTTGAAAGCAGAGGGTCTGTTCATTCATTTGATATATTTGTTTGTTTATATATTTTTAAAGGTGCAGTGTGTACATTTTAGAAGGATCTTTAGACAGCAATGCAATATAATATAGACAACTGTGTTTTGAGTGTTGTATAAATTATAATATAAACTGTATTGTTTTTATGAACCTTAGAATAAGATGTTTTTATCTACACACACCGCGGGTCCCCTTACACGGAGGGCGCCATTTTGTGCCTTCATATTTCTACAGTAGCCCTAAATGGACGAACTGTCCTATAGAGCGCGTTTGTCACTTCGATGTCTCAAACGATGACATGTTTGTCGGCTACCATAGCTTCTCTATGTGGAGTGCAATACACAACCTCACCACTAGATGCCACTAAAATCTACAAACTGCACCTTTAAAAGAAACATTTTCTGGAAGGCATTTTCTGAAACTTTTATAAAAATCACAAAAAATGCTGGCGGGCAACTATTAAAAAAAGGCTGGCAGGGAATGAGTTAAATAGTTGCATCTCAGCCAAATATTGTCTGTTCATTACAAACCATACACCAATGAAAAACCTTATACATCTGCTTTCAGATTATGTATAAATCTTAATAAAAAAAATGCTTATGACTGGTTTTGTGGTCCAGGGTTACATATATTAGATTTTTAGCCCCTAACCCTACCCATACCTACGTCACAGCATGGTCGGATAATACATTTCACACTTTTTGTTTCAAGATTTGTGGTGTGAATTACGACCTTTTAATTTTAACATTTCACTTTAAGATTTGCATTCGAGTCCTCCAAAATGAGTTAAATATTCCACTTGAGTGCTGTTTTTTGGAAAGCACTAAAAGTCCCTCGAGTGAAATTTCCTCACCAGAATGTGTTGTTTATCTTGGGTCTAAGCATGATGAGCACACAAACCTTCAATCCCTTTAAACCCACCCTATTAATCTAAACCTGTGACATTTGGCCTGATTTAAAAGTCTACACGCACTAAATTATTATTCTCCATAAAGAAATCTCCATCAACACCTTCTGCTGAGAAGATGAGGATCGTTCGCCTGAAGATTACTACTGTGTAGTTCGGTGTCGTTCATCAGCTAAATGATATTTACATTCTCACAACAATTACTGCCACTGTCAGCAGCTGATTCAGATGATACAAGTTCCCTTTTTCCAATGCAACTCGAATCAAGAATGCACCATCAAAAAAGTACAGACTGAAATTGACGGAGCAACATCCAGTAGTGCAAATAAGTTCAGCGGTTTGGTAATTTGTGTAGTAAATACACGCGTAACATCGCCCTCTGTCATAACGTCACTTCTCAAACCATATTAACTTCTGGTGTAAACCAAAACAAAGTGGTGTGAATTTATAAATTGGTCCAGGACATGAATCAAAACAAAGCAAGTAAAAATACAATTGAACGAAAACACACTTCAGTTTAAAGTGCTCAGGCAGAAAACATTTAAAACAACGAACCGAAGCAAAGGATAAAACACCGATGCTAACAGGAAGACGTCCCTGGCGGCTAAGAATTGCTTTTATCGTGATGTTTGAAGGCTTGTCTCCTTTTTGTCAGGGTTTTGTTAGGACGTCGGGCAGCGGTGGGATCCGACTGACCGTTCGAACTGAAGGATGGAAGAAAAGGTTGTTCGCAGGCAGTGTATTCGACGACACCTGAAAAATTCCTTCTAGCTGGAACATCTAGTCCAACCATTCCCTACGTTTTTTTCATATTCACAATGATGAATCATTACTGTCCTTTCAGACTCGGCAAACGTAACAGAACTTATAGATCAAGATGACCAGAGAATCTAGAAGAAATGTGTTAAAATTAGGCAGTGTTTTCTATCCCTGGTCACCGATGCAAAACATCTGGAATGCTGTTGATCAGTTGAATGCTTGTAAATGTGCTGAAATATGATCTCCCCCTTTACTCCTCGATAGAAGTTAAAACAGTCTGTCTTCAGGTTCCCCATTAGATCAAACGCAACCCTGATCCGCCGCTATCTCAATTTGTAGTAGCCGACGAGAGCGATTCGTGTTCTTCTTGTCTCTAGTCTGATGGCCCACGGCTGTAATTCAGTGCTGATTGGTTAAGATGATGTGTTGTGCAAGTGAATGAAAGAAAGGGAAAGTGGTAGAGAGGGCAAAGGAGGAAAGAAGAGGGGAAGTGGCAGGATTACTTCTTGGCAGTGAGGGCTGCTAACGTCGCATCCACCTCCTCCTCGGGTTTGAGCGGATGCCATTGGGCGATGGGCCGACGGGGGTTCGCCAGCATGTCGGACCAGTGTCTCAGCTCGGTGCCCTGTGCTTTGCTGCCAACCCAGATCTTCCCGATCGCGTCATTCTTTCCGATCTTGTCGTAGTCGAGCACTGTGACCACGGCTTGGATTTTCTATTTAACAAAAAAACATTTGTCGTTGTAATAATGGTGGACCAGATATAACAAAGAGTAATACACAGTAAGAATCTTTACCTGCATCTGATCCTGCGGGATCTCAAAGCTGAAGGATTCGTTGTAGTAGGGATTCAGTGTGTTCTTCTTCACCGTGGTCTTCTTCTTCTTCAAACGCTTTCCGTTTTGTAGAAGGTGAATCTTCACATAGGGATCTGTAGAGGTTGATCAGTACAATATGTACTCTTAAAGGTGTGTTCCTTAGTGTTCCTATTGATGAATATCAGTCATGTGACCTTTTACGTCATTCCAGTTGCCTGCAGCCATCTTGAGTACCTAACGAGTACCAGTAGGCTACTGACAAACATTGGCTAGCTTGCTACGATTTACGGATTTCTTATCTTTTACTGTCTATGATTTTTACGGATACGGGAAATGGCCACAAAAGACAACATTTCGCACCTCGGCTGTCATGAAAAGAAATGCAACTTTTAAGTGCCCGTATTATGAAAAACTAACTTTTTCTGGGTTTTGGGGTGTTCATTTGGGTCTCTGATGCTCCCACACGCATACAAACTTGGAAAAAAATCCATCCATGCTGTTTTGAGTGAGATACAGGTTTCTGAATGTCCTCTGCCTTGAGTCTCAGATTGCGCTAGTTAAAACTCAGCTCCGTTGTGACGTAACAAACCATTTCGTCACATTCAGTTTGAATTTTCCCGCCCACCACCCCACTCGCAGGTCTCCACCCACCAGGTAGCTAGAGAGCACAGAGCAGTCACACCCTCTATGCTGTTATCATGTCTCACGGAAACAACAGCAATTTGGATATTATCAGAGCAATGGATATATGGATTATACTCTGGCCTACTTTTAACAACAAAGTTTTAACGCATGGTTATTGGAACCCGGAGTAATCTTATATACAGTGTGTTACCGAAATGTGATGTAAACAACAGACTATCACAGACTATAACAGACGGTCACTATGTATCTATATTTCACGGATTATACGCATTTGTGGACAAAAATGGTCATTGAATGTATTTTATTGGACTTTCATGGATCATTCACACATCTGAAACAGACTGGATTCGATTTGCGATCGTTGTATATCAACAAAAAAAGGTAAGAAGTCACGTTATATTTTGCATGTTGTCATCTTCGGTCACAAAATACAACATTAGAGCATCTATATCTCAAAACAGAGATCATACATTGATGCTAATCCCGTAAATTATACCTTTTAAATGTATAGTAATGTTAAAATTGTTTAAGTTAGGCTATATAGATATTTTTGCAGGCTAGATAGTTTGCAGCGTGGTTTCGAAAGTTAAAAAAAAATATTTAACGGCTTTATTTCACAATTCTACAAGAACTAAGTAATAGTGCTTTTCCAAACTAACCGAGACCGGGCCTTACCGCCCCGGCTTTTCTGACGAGGCTAACCCCCGAGCCTCTTATAACTTTACGGTCCGGACCTCCCGCTAGCTTCTAGCAATTAGCACGCGGTCCACAAGCAGTATACATCCCCCGCCGGGTCTTAATTTCTGTAATTTGTGATAATAATGCGTTTGAAAATATTGAGAATATGTCAGCATTGTCCTGGGAAAACGAGTATATTGTTGAAACTGCTACATCACAATTTACGCTGGAATCTTTGTTGTGTCATGATGAGTTTGACACACCGAGACCGGGCCTTACCGCCCCGGCTTTTCTGACGAGGCTAATGCTGCGTTCCAGGCAACCGGTAACCCGTGAATCACGACTTCAAAATCACGACTCACGACTCTGAACTGGGAGTACATCGATCTAGTACGAGTTCACGGGTGGGAAGTCACGAGTTTGACTGCCGTTCCACTGCACTTTCACAGGTAGAAGGTTGTAAAAACACGGGTTACAGGCTGCCTGGAACGCATAGAGTCGTGTTTTTGAAGTCGTAATTCACGGGTTTAAAAACCTGCCTGGAACGCAGCATAACCCCCGAGCCTCTTATAACTTTACGGTCCGGACCTCCCGCTAGCTTATAGCAATTAGCACGCGGTCCACAAGCAGTATACATCCCCCGCCGGGTCTTAATTTCTGTAATTTGCGAAAAATAATGCGTTTGAAAATGTTTTATAATTGGAATATGTTAGCATTGTCCAGGGAAAACGAGATTATTGTTGTGACTGCTAACGTAACATCACAATTTAATCTGGAATCATTGTGTGTCATGAGTTTCTTCTCCTGTAGTGTAACGTTACTTATTAGTGATACTTTTCTGCTTGATTTGTCTGTTAGCAACATAAACCGTTAATAATAATAATAATATATAAAATAATAACACAGTATGGTCTGTACTGCTCACGATATCACTATGCACGCGCACATGACGTTAGTAGTGGGGCGTGATCAAAGGAGCAGCAGCTCATAAATATGTAAGACTAGCTCAAAACGGCACAATCTGAACTGCCCTGAAACAAAGGCTACTAGAGATGGGTAACAATCTTTTCCTACAAGCTATTTCGAGCAAACAACTTTTGAAACATGCTTTATGGAACTCATACACCTATTTAACTTGTGGAAAAGCTATTATAATATGGGCACTTTAAAAAAATATCTTAAGTTAGGGTGTGATGCCTACTCGATCCCTGATTCTACCGGACAACCACTATTTTTACAACACTAAGACGGCACGACACAACATGAAAATTTTCTTGAAGTATCACCTGGATCTCTACACATGAAGGTTTGTGTACACACAGTTTACTAAAAAGAAAGGTTTTGAACAACTGACTTTGGCTGTTTTGCCAGAAACATTTAAAGAATCAATTTCCGAATGTGAATGAATGAATCTCATATGAGGCTCCTCCTTCAACCAGAAGGTCAATATTGTTTTTCACTTGCGAAAAAAATTAATTATCCGTGCATTTATATGAAACTATGCTTTAGGAGCTATCCATCTATACTCTCCTTCGCATTCGGAGATCGATACATCTTGACTGGGAAGAAGGCGGCGAGCGGACGCCAAAACAACTAAAGTCAGTTGTTCAAAACCTTCTTTTTAGTAAACTCTGTGTACACAAACAATGTTCTCAATGCTCGAGTTCACGTGTAGAGACCCAGGTGATACTTCGAGCAAAGTATCATGTTGTGTTGAGCCTTTATAGTGTTGTAAAAATAGCGATTTTGATGCTCACAGCATATTGAAGGCATAGCTTCTAGTTCTTTTGCGACCACTTCAGGTCCTCAAAATGGCGGAAGACAAGTTTGAGATGAGTGACATCAGCTAATATTCATGAATAGCTCAACTGGTAGGTTTTTGCATCAATAGCTGGAATGACATGGGTTCGAATCGTAAGGAACACACAGTGATTTTTTTTTAAATGCTCCATTTGCAAAATCCATTGCTTTAAGCCACACCAGCTCTTTTATGAGCCTATTGCCTGTAAAAAGATTTAAAAAACTGCTGTTCCCAGATCAGCCAGCAGAAGGCAGCTCTGAAGAGAGGCTGATGGTAACACGTGGTGCAGCTCAAGTAGGGACTGCAGAGTCAGCACATGAACGCTATCTGTTCTGTTCTGCATGGCCACCGCTGACACTAAAGAGCAGGCGTGACACAAAAACACTGCTGCAGTACAGAAGCCCGCTGTGCACGTCTACCAAAAACATAATGAATTACCCTGTTGACGAAGCAAGTAATGAGTAAATTATGCATATCTGTTGCATTAAGCAGAGTCCTTGTAATAGGATTTTAAAAGGACAAGGAAATCTAAATATTACATTGTTAATGCAATTGCATGTGATTCTGCAGTCAGATTTTGTTATCTCTGCTGAGAGACAGAGAATCGAAAAAGGCAATGTAGTGTGTGTGTGTGTCTACCTGAGAGTCCTCCAACATCCATCTTCTTCAGGTTCTTAGCTTCCAGGATGCAGATAGTGAGTTTTCCAGCTGTCGGTACGTAACGCAGAGAGATGCAGATATCTCCAAGCTTTTCAGGCTGTGTGTATCAAAAGAGGAAAGTAGATTTTAGATGGTTGTTTGTACATGATTCCCAGACAGGGCTTATCCTAGTCCAATACTAAAATGCATGTTTGAGCTGTCTTAAAGGCGGGGTGCATGATCTCTGAAAGCAAATGATGACATTTGAAAATATATCTTGTCATTGTTTTGTCGCCAGATTCACACCAATATTGTTTTTTGTAAGGTTTGTTGTAAAAACTACTAGCCTGGGTTTCCCCATGCTGCCTTGGGCGCAAATTTATTCACGCTGCAAGTCTAGCATGGAAACCATGGACCTATTTTCATCCTGAAATAGGGAACCAATCACAGAACGGGGAGGGGGCAGCAAGATGATGACGACGTCTATGCAAAACACAGAAGCAGTTTTGTTTATCCAACATGGCAGCAGACGCAAAGTTACTTTTCAATTCAGCCTTAGATAGTGTTCTAAGTAGTTTTGAACGCAAGTTTATTTAAAGAAAGAGCAACTTTTGGCGTTAAACAATTTTATATCCAAGAAGGATGTTTGGCTATGGCAAGACATGATAGCCACGGAGTTTTATAGGACCAACCTGCTAGGCATTGTCATTGACGAAGTACAATTAACTTATAAATGGTAAGTGGTATTTATTAATATCATATTGTCATTATGCCTGTACTGTTGTTGTCACAGTGCCACTAAGTTGTGTTTTTTTTCAATATCAATATACAGCTACCGGTTTAGTTGCATAGCTTTCAGCTGTGTGCACAAGTAAAGTTGTTGACACTTAAATTGATGTCGCTCTACATACGTCATCTGGTATAATTGAAACGATTGGCTACATACAGACGCATTTGATAGACATTCGTAGCGCCCAATAAACGGCTCTGAGCATTCGTAAACCACGCCTCAAATACGAGAAAATGAGCAAGTGGTTCCCAGACCATGTTTCCTACTTTACCCAACTTAAATGTCCCAATATAAGGCCTAGTCCTGGATTAATCTAGATCCTGTTTGAGAAACCGCCCATCTGTGTTTAAATTTTGTCTGTATTTTGTGTATTTTTTTTTACAATCACTAACAATATGCTATCACCAAATCTTTTTATTTCAGCAACACTTTTTAAATGTTTTTTTTGTAAGCAAATGCTTTACTCTTCAGCACAAATATAACCTCCTAAAATCACCAACATGACACAAACAGAATACCAAAAATAAATATGTCTCCTCCATATTTCATTTTGATTTAAAATGCATAAATTCGCGTTTTATTTCTACATTTACTATCAATATTCAGTCCCATGCAAAGCATGCTGGGAAATGGAATTAACATGTTTAAAATAGTTAACTAAACAAGGAGCGATATGTATTATTTCGAATGTTTGAGCAACCTGGAATCATAAATGAAAACATACAGTTAAGCAAAAAAAGTACAATTTCAAGTGACTTTAAAATGATGCAATTTAGTTTGAAAGAGAAACAGCATCAGTCATGTTAAATCAAAAGGATATATATATATATATTAGGGCTGTCAAAAGATTAATCGCGATTAATCGCATCCAAAATAAAAGTTTGTGTTTACATAACATATGTGTGTGTACTGTGTATAATTATTATTTATATATAAAAACACACCCAATCATGTATATATTTAAGAAAAAATTGTTATATTTATATATAAAATATTTATATTTATATATAATATAAATTATAGAAATGTATATACAGTATTTAAATGCAAATATTTCTTAAATACATACATGAATGTGTGTGTATTTATATATACATAATATTTATACACAGTACACACACATATGCTATGTAAACACAAACTTTTATGTTGGATGCGATTAATCGCGATTAATCTTTTGACAGCCCTAATATATATAAATATATATATATATATATATATATATATATATATATATATATATATATATATATATATATATATATATATAGCATTGAAAAAAATCTTTTTTGAGGGCATTTAGAAAAAAATGGTTTTTCTATAGCAGTGGATCTCAAACTATTAAAACAAGTACTGTATTTCACTACTAATAATTCTGTATACTAATGCATTTATTTGATACTACAAAAAAGTCTACTACATTATGCATCTTTTATGCTGTGAACAAGAATAGCAACTCAAATCTTTTTAATCTTGTGGGTTATGCCAAAATAAACGTTACGATGTGTGTGAAATTCTTATAGACTACAGTATAAACAAAGGAAGTAATATAATAAGAAAGAACCAAGCAACCACTTAAATCAAAAAGGAAAAATTAAATGAAATAAACAGCATAAAAAAATCATTTTTGAGGGCATTTTGCCAAAAATGGTTTGTCTGTAGCAGTGGATCTAAAACTTTTTGGCGTACCCCCCTTGTGTGGGGTGCATCCCTTCGTACCTTCAGCCAACCAAATATATTTAACTTTTGAAGACCCGAGATTTGGTT
Organism: Paramisgurnus dabryanus; assembly: GCF_030506205.2. Taxonomy (NCBI): domain Eukaryota; kingdom Metazoa; phylum Chordata; class Actinopteri; order Cypriniformes; family Cobitidae; genus Paramisgurnus; species Paramisgurnus dabryanus. The sequence continues at coordinate 24,373,615 of NC_133357.1, forward strand.
TGTCTTTTTTCAGATTTCTTCCAGCTATTTTGAGGTTAGGAAGAACCAATAAATATAATAACCAAATATTTTTCTTAGAACATGGAGCAGTGTATTTGTCCATGTTTGTATACAACAGGTTCCAGTTACACACAATTAAGTATTATGGTGCAAAAAAAGTGATATCTACATATGTGGACATCCAGGTCTTGGGAGGTTAATAAAATGTCATAAAACTAGTGGTTGTTCAGGGGAATGGGGGAAAATACTAGCCATGAGTAAATGACAAAACTGTGACATTAGATCGACACCCTAATTATTTCTATTCAACCACAGTAAATATTAAAGATAGTACAGCATGTGAAATACAACAAGGGCTTTCATGACATAACAAGGTCAAAATGTCATACAATTAATTAAACTTAATATAAATAAGTTTATAATTAAGTTTCTAATTCGTCTGACATGTTTCTTCTCAATTTTGGCAGGAGAACTAAAATTGCAAAGAAGAGAAATGCTGGTTTACATCGAGTGTACATACAGTGTGGGCGATACTGGCCAGAAGAGTATTAAAAATATGAAATGAGAAATGTTTGATATCATTTTAAAGTCTCTGGCTTCTGCTTAGAGACACAGATCTGAGCACAGTTCTCATTTAAAACTCTCGAGGAGATACATGTAAGATCGGTACAGCATCTTTCTTAAGGGAAAGCAAAAAATCTAATTTCAGTCCTGGATATATTAATGAGATGAGACATTCTTTCCTATGGGTAATCATTTAGTTGTGTGTTAAGAAAAACATTCAGGTTTTTCATTCTGGTGGCATATTATGAAATATTAATATGTTACATTTTAGGTGTGAAAGCAAGTTTAGCAGTGCGGCTTCATTAACTCTCATTAGTGTCGCAAAACGACAGCTGCTCACTTCAGTTAATGTAATGTGAATGACAGAGCGGGTTCACCTCTTCTTTCTCAGCACTGTCCAGATCTCTCCATTGCTCGATGGGCTGTGCAAGGTCCAGCGTGTTCATGGGAATCTTCACCTCACCGATAACGTCATGTTTCGAGAAACGGTCAAAGTCGTACACGGACATGACCAGAGTCTTCCCACCCATTTCATTGAATGGAATCTAGACGAAAATATTATTGGTAAATAAGAGAAAAGTATGATACAGTAGTATCACATAATACAATACAGTGCAAATACTCTATTTCACTAGTACTAATAATTGTTTCTCGTTCTTCAAAAAAAAGTGTCCTACTATTTTTCTACTGCAAACAAGAATGGCAACTCAAATCTTTCCAATCTTTTGGCTTATACCCAATAAACGCTAAAATTTGCATGAAATTTGTGCGTTTGCACTGGCAGCCGAACTCATACTGTTATCAGAAAATCTAATTCAGTCTCCTTTTGCTTGTAATGTTGCAGAAATGAATTGCAAGTCTCCCTGGAGCAATGCTGTTGTACGTGTAGAAACATGAACATTTGATGTTAATGACAAACTGAATTGGGTTCTGTACCTTGAAGTTGAAAGTCTCGTTGAAGACGGGGTTGAGGGTTTTCTTGTGCACCTTGGTGTCATACTTCTTCTTCTTGTCTGGGAGAATGAAAACTTTGACGTACGGGTCAGAGGTGCCTCCACTGTCCATAGAGAGAAGATCTGCAGCTTGCAGGATGCCCACCGTCAGCTGCAAAATAAAAGTCATTTTAACTTTTCTAAAAACTGACAACCATTCTGGTTCACTACTTGAATCATTTGTTTTAATTAGGGTCGTCAGTTCAATATTAAATAAAGTCATGCTGCTCGAAAGCCTATGCTCATTAAATGCTGAAATGTTTGTACTTGACAAAATGTTTTATAAATCTACCAGTTGTGGCATGAGATGCTGAAAAACTGTCGAAAGCGTTTATCTTGTATGCATGTGTAGGCAGTGTATGTAGACCAGCCCTTTATAAATAGTTCAGATAAAACACAAGATTGTGTCTTGCATGAACGCCCCTACTGTTAGTCTAGCAGATTGATCAGCTCCATTGCAAAATGAATTACTGTGTGAACTGTAAGCCAGTGCTTGCGTTCAAATAAAACCGGCAATATATTAAAAGGTCCTGTATTTGATATTTTCAGCTAGCGCTTGAACTTGGTACCGCAGTTCAAATTTAAAATATCAGAAAGGGCACACATTACCAAAGCCGAATATTTTTGAAAACCCCTGGCAGGGTGAGGATTTTAAGAAACCCCGGTTGCAGTGTTGTCGTGAAGACACTGGGGTTTTTGCTTCTGATTAAGGCTTCTGATTGGCCAACGTGGCTTTACGATTACGGTTATATCACCGCCTGCTGGTGTGGCATGCTCTTCACAGCGTGTGATCACGTGTTTTTGCGTGTTCGGTGAAGGGGATTTTTTTTAAACCACAGGAGGAAAAACTCTGGTTATAAAAATACTATGTCCGTGTGGACTATGCCTAAGACTCAACGCTTACCAGACACTGTAAAAATCTTAAAGCTCACGTAACACACGCTATTTCTGCATTTCTGATGTTTATCTGGAGTACCTATAGAGTAGTATGACATCCTTTATATATCCGAAGAGTCTTTAGTTTAATCAGATTTATAAAAGAAAGATTAGCTTTACCGAATCTTTTCGATAACGTACGAAAAAATGAAGGAGGAGGAGTTATACCGCGGGAGGAGCGAGTACGAGTCATGCAACACTATACAACACTGTTTAACTTATGATTCACTACATGTTCGTGTCATTTGTATAATATGCACGCGCCTATTTCCATTATAAGATAGAAGTCTTACTTACCGCGTGCAACTCATGACCCGGTTGGGAAAATCCACCGCATCAAACACACACGCAAAACTCCGCTGCTACCCCGGATAATAAACTATATCCATTGTGTTCATAAGGCCTACTTTCTTCTCCTTACATCCAAAAACACACTTCTTCATTCGTGCCATTGTTGAGTTTTGAAATTAAACAAAGCTGTGTCGTGTGATAAGATGTTTGCAAGTTTTAGCATCTCCCGCTGATTGACGGGTGGGCGGGGTTTTCCGGGGGAAGTGCTCATATAAAGTGATACGTATAGAAAACCCCTGAAACGTCAGCTGGACCTGTAATCGAAAAAAAACTTTCCAAAACTTGTACGATCCCTGGCGAAGTGCATTCGGCACATAAATACTTGAAATACCATTGTATTTCAAGAATGCTTGAAATACCATTGAACCCCCACTTTAAAGTCACTTAAAGTTTAATTACAATTAATTGACTAGTAAGGAGTTGCTATAAATTATGAAAATTAAGCTAATTCAACTATATTTTTATAATTTATAGCAACTCCTCAGTAGTCAAGAAATAATGAATTGTATAAAAAGATGATTAAACTTAAAAATGTAAGTGCATAAAGGATTTTTTTACAGGAATGCAATTGACAATGAAAAGCATCGAGCCTTACACTGTTAGTTTATCTGCAAATTTTGCAATGTTTGCTAATTACAAAGCGGCTGATGTGAACTTTTATAACTCAATCTGCAGCTTATCTTAGAGGTTGCGTTTTCTGGTGGTCACATTTGTGGGCCATTGTGGTCACATTTTACCTGTAACCGTAATAGAAATTCAATGCTATTCTTCGTAAGTTGTAAAATATTGTCATTTCTTTCTTAGTTTGCAAAGTAATAGTATGGAAATGACATAGCGCATCTTCCAAAATGACATGTAGTTTAGAGACAGACAGTTATTATAACAAAAGCCCATAATTCTGCTAACCCACGACTGGAGTTGAATTTTTAATTTTTCCAAACTGGCAACAGGATTTTCAAAATACACTAAAATAACTTTATTTAACTACGTTCGGGAGGAGCATGGTCATGGGATCCAACCAATCAGCGAAACTCTGTACACAATGACACTCTTCAGCCATAATAATGTTCAATATGAGCTTTTATAGATGATGTTACATGATTTAATTTTTAATAATTCATTTTTACATTGTATTTAATTTAGTTTTAAGGATAAAGAAATGAGCCTAACCTTGCTGTCAGCGAAGTCATAATCCAAGGAAAACTGCAGTTTTCCGAGTTTCTCCTTTTCTTTGGGTTCTTCCTCTTGCTCTTCAGCAATTCCCACGTCTATATCTTCTTCATCATCATCCTCTTCCTGTTTCTGGAGAGACAGAAGGACAGACGAGTGTTACAGAAAGAACCAGAGCAGAGCCGATGGAAGTAAATGAAGTTCTCCAAGCGTGTTTCATCGGGTCGTTTCCCATCTTACCTGAAGTCTGCCAGGTGTTAAAACCACCTGGATGTTTTTGTATGTAACTGTGGCAGCGATGACCTTAGCAGCAACATGACTTGATTTCACTTTTCCTTTTATGACACCATTTGTATCAACAATCTGGTATTTTTCTGAAATGTCTGAAGCAGTGTATGCATAAACTGACTTCCAATCTGCAGGGTATAATAAACCTGTTGTGTTGGTTGGAATTTAAGGGTTGGCATTTTACAAGTGACAAAATGCTCTGAAGATACAAAAAGCAGATTTATTGTATTTTCTGATCATTAGTCCATAACGTTCAATACAACATTATGACATGAAGATCGCAGTTTCACGCTGCACACCTGAGACAATAAAGCATTTTCCCCCTGCTGTTATTCAAAATGACAATGGAAGAAACATCTTAATTAACTTGCATTGTCATTTACGTTGTAGGTGATTTAATTTAATTTACTGATTCTGTAATTAACGTTTGTGCCCTGTGCTGTAGTTAAAAATTATTGAAATGTTATTGTACCACTCTATTGTTTGTGTGAACTTCTAATTGGATCAATAACCATTGCAGCATACAAGATTTATTACAAAGATGTCTGAAATAGCATGTGATATAGATGAATGGGACATAGGGCCCTATCTTGCACCCAGCACAATTGACTTTGTCAGTGACGCATGTATCATTCGTATTTTGCACCGGCGCACAGCGGGTTTTTCCCTCCACAGACGCACGTCGGCAAACTAGGGAATGAACTTGGGCTCCCTGGGCGGTTCAGCGCAAAAAAGGAGGCGTGTTCCGGCACAAACCATCCCTGATGTTATTTTGCAGTTTCAAAAAACAATTGCGCCACTGACCAGAAAAAAAAAGTTTCAAGTCAGTGGCGCGTTGTTCATTATGCTATTTTAAGGGTGCATGCTTGACCATAATGTATAGCGTGCACAACGCGCACACACTTCGACACAGATGCAACAGTTATTTTTGCAAATCATAAATTGTTACAATAAAATATATTAACACATCAGATAAGGGGAATCATAGTGGTGAGCATTGTGGTGATAGTTTTTATTTATTTTGTGTGGCTGCGTTTAAAAATTCTCATGCAAATAACGATTAAAATATTTTCATAAGTTTGTTGTGTGGCTGTATTATGTTTATTTTATGTAAATAATAATTAAAATGTTTTCATAAGAAACCTTAATGTATATGAACTTGATTTTTAAGAGTACTTTGGGGTTGGACTGCTTGCGTTTCTTGGCTTTCAGCGGTGAGGGTGGACGCAGCGATGTCCTCTGCTGGCGTCAGGTCCTGTGTAGAGGCAGATCCACCTCCCGTTACACGCCGTGCCCGATTTATGCTGGCAAGCTTGGGATTCCCCCGTCTCCTGACATCATTGTAGCGCTTGCGGCGCAACGTCCTGGGGATGCCAGATGATGAGACAATTGTGGCTATTTCCTCCCATGCCTGTTTAACCGACGCTGATTTGGGCGGGTTTCTCCTATCCCCATACAAAACAACTTCTCTGTCTTTGACTGCTCTTACAAGAATGTGGGTCTCCTCGGCTGTGAACCGCTCCTGGCGTGCGCCTGGTAAATCCGTCATTATAATAGCAACCCGCCATTGAACTTGCGCACTTGCGTTTAAAGGGAATGTTGGATGACGTTCTGATTGGTTTATTTGACGTTACGCCCAAACCACACCTATGAATAATGAACGTACTTCAGACCAACCCCTTATTGATTTGCGCCTGGCGCAAGAGTTATTTCTCCCGCCGGGAAAATAGCAACAGCACCCAAGATCCGCCCACAAAGTCACTTGCGCTTTGCGCTTCGCACTTGCGTTTCAGATCGTTAAAATAGGGTTCATAATGTTGATGTTTTATTTTAAAGATCAAGGGTACATTTTGTGAAAAAAGCTCTCAGAACATTTTTTTGAGCTCAAGTTTTCCAATGAATTCAGAAAATATGGGCTCTTTATACCATGTTTGGCTTGCATTAAAGGGCCAATATTATGCCTATTTTTTACAAAATGTAATAAAAGTCTCATGTGCCTGGAATGTGTTTGTGAAGTTTCAGCTCAAACTACCCCACATACCATTTGTTATAGTATGTCTACATTTCCCCTATTGGGACGGAAGCAAAAACGTGCTGTTTTCATGTGTGTACCTTTAAATGCAATTGAGCTACAGCTTTCAGTTAAAAATAGATCTGAATACAGTCTAATACAATAGCTTTTAGCTGAATTACATGCTAACAAACACATATAGAAAAGCTTTTTGGTAAAATTAACCAGTCAATCAGTAGCTGTGGGTGGACTTTGTTTGTGTGACATCACATTAACAAGAGAATCAAAACAGCATATCTAGAGCCAGATTTACTAACAGCTTGCGCCAGCGCAAACCATCATTTTAAATAACGAATGTCGTGATTTACTAACGACACGCAGTGGATCATTAGCGCTGAAAAGGTGTGGTCTAGTTATTTTTGCCACTGACCTTATTGCATATGCATTTGTAGGAGTTTCTCTTTCAGACGCAAAATTTATGGGAGGAGATTATGTACTAATGTTTGCACGCATGATCGTACTGGTATTTGCGCCATTATTTAACACCGAAAAAAATTTATTGCATTGCATTTGAAATCGCTGCAAATTATTGCTACAAAATAGAGGCATCACAGAGAGCGCATGATACAATGCAGAGGAACATATTATTCAAAAATATTGTTTGCCAAGCCATGTTATTTTTTATTTGCTGGAGGAAATAAAATAGGAGTCACTCGAAGAAGTGACACAATACCAGGTGTTTTACAACTTATTGTAAACCTACATCTTTTCAGTGTCCTATGGCTTTGTTAGCTGCGATGTCCGTGGTGCTGAACTCAAGCGCATCAGGCGTTAGTAGATCACGCGCACCTCATCAGCTCTGCTTATTTGTGACCCTGAACTAATTTGCGCTGCTCCAAGCAGATTGCGTTGGTCATAATGGAAATCAGCTGTTGCGCCTGTGTTCATTTTATTTGCGCCTTTTTAGTAAATAACTCGCAGATATTGCCATACCCATCGCTCTCACGCAAATTTGCCCCGTTTAGTAAATCTGTCTCCTAATGTGACTGCTTTGGTTTAATAGGGATTAAAAAAGATTGATTGGTGGATTGTGTTCACACATGGCCAACACACATTTATGTCCAAACACCTTGTAAAAGAATTTTGCATAATATGGGTCCTTTAATGAAGTCATCTTCATAAATTACTGTGAGCTATTTTGAAGTCAAAATAAGACGGGTCCTCATAATGGCACTTCATTAAACCATAAAATGAGAGAGTTTGAAGCAACTTCCCAATCTACCTTCCTTAGTGGTGGAAACATGCCTAATGTTGCTATCCTAAACAACTGGGTGCTATGTTCCTACAGTATTGGCCTTGTTTTGTATTTAGCCTTGCGCATTAAGGGTTACAATGTCATACACATGCATGTACAGTGTAAAATGTACAGTGCCTTAGAAGTTTAAACATTTATATTTTAAATGTAAAAACTTCTGTTGTCATTAATAGGGACATTTGTTTTTTGAGTCTGTCAGTGCCAATCTGATTGGCAGCTGCTACACAGTTTATGAGAGTGACGGTGCATTGATGCATCAGTCTACCAGGAAACAAAGTAATGTTTAAGCAGTTACAATTAGCACTAAGAACTAATAACTGGATTAACTAAAGGATATTCAAAGTTAAAGCCCATGAGTGCCATGTTAACTCAGGCTACGTTTACATAACAACGATCTAGTAAAAAACTGAGGTTTTTCTTTTATGTTTTTGAAAAATTTCACGTGGACATGACAGCATTGTCAAAAAGATCTGCGTTTACACCACAAATGCGACTATGTATTATGTAAGTAGATGGTGATGTCAGTTTGTAAAGAAACACTACATGCCTGCGCACATATGCATTCTTTACAGAGCGAAAAACAATCAAGACGGCAAAGTTTTGTTTAGACGGACAATTCGTTTTTTTTCTACAAATGACCCTGAACTAAAAAGCGGCAAAATTGTGTGAACTTTATTGGAGAATAATGTTTGTTCTGTAGTGATTGGTGTTTTAGTTATACTCACGCATGTTTAGACTAAATTAACACGTGCGCATGACATCACATTATCACAGATTCGCATTTTCGAAGTTTACAAGGAGATGTCATTTTCAAAAATGTGTTGTTGTGTAAACAAACAAACAGCCAAAACGCATAAAAACTTTTTGGGTTCTGCTTGTTCAAGTGTAAACAGGCTCTTTTACAACATATTAATTTTTTAATTCCTTTTGTAGGTTTTTGTCCAGACCAGCCTTTTTGCAGATGATCAACAGTTTGACTATAAAAGACAAACTAAAGTATAGACTTATTTATACAACAGTTCTTTCTGGTTCTCGAATCTGATTGGCTAAGAGGCGTGAGATATTGTACTGATAACGGCACAGTAACCGCTTCATCTTTCGTATCATTCCGCCACCTAGTGAATGGAGGTCCTAAACAGGCTCATCTCTGAATGGAAAAACTGCACGGACACAGAGACGCGCTGTTTTTAAACACTCTCCGTGTGTCTCATTAGTTCACTAGCTCGTAAATCAGTGTGTGAATCCCTATCGGAAGTTATTATTCCGTCAAAGATCAGCGCTCTTGGATGTTACGTTAAACTTAATGGGAGTAATGTCTTGTCACATCGTGTGGACGATTAACACTTGGAAAGAGGAATGTAAACAATATTTTTTTCTGGACCGATGTCTCTCCTCAGAACGCGAAAACACCGTGGAACTGCAGGTAAGCACCGCAGCTTTTAAATGTGGACATTGATCATTTATTTTATCAAGATGTGACTATTAAAACATGTTATGAGATATCGCCACTGATATATTTATAAGCAGCATGCAAAAACATCTCTCTGACACTTATAAAAAACTGTTTTATATAGTACTGATAAGAACAAAGTCTAATAATAATCGAGTGCTCGTATCGCGTTAAGATTAAATGTGAAAGCAATAGTAATATTATATAAGTTATTATGAGATTCAAAGCAGCCGAAAGTGTTACCTGTCATTCTGGCCGCCCTTTAATCCGTGGCGGAAGAAAGTAGTTCCCAAACAAAGAGGCTTTTAAAATAACTCCCGTTGTTGTTTTCTAGTTTTCGTTTTTCAAACTTGTGTTGTATAAAAGCAATATCGCTTTCGGAGTCGTGTGATATAGCTCTATAACATCACGGCTGTGATTCCCTCCGGCACTCGGCCTACGGCCTCTGGCCTAATCACAGCCGTGATGATATAGAGCTATATCACACTCCTACTCATGCTTAAAGTATAGATTTAGCTTGTTATCAAGTAACAGTCTGCTTTAGAGACTCTGATTTATTAGCAAAAGTCTAATGGAAGTTAAGTTTGGGCCACAAAAGCCGTTTTTTGTTGTTGCCGCTGAAACCATCCATAGCATTTGTGTTCTGTGCCCATGTTGACAGACAGTACTCTGGAGGACACTGGTGTGATCAAGCAGTAGTGTTATTCACACATTAATCTATATTGTACATGTGGGACCGTGAGCAGCAGCACTACTGAAGCCTGCTGTCGCTGTGTCTGTTTTATTAGATTAAGCATTACTAATGCACTTTGCAGAAGAGCCTCAAAAGCAAAATTGAAGCAAATATTGAAGCTTACATTGGTGAAGTTGTCTTGTTCAGCTTTAGGGGAAAAATTAGAAAATAAAACACAAGAAGGACAAAAGAGTTGAATCAGAATGAAACAGAACAAAAAATTCTCGGGGTGAAGATTTGTCCTGGCCACACACCCCTGGAATAAACACGCATAGACAAAAAAGCACCATTACTTATATCTGAACTGACATGGTAAAATGCATTCATGCATGCCAAGCCGGAAAATGCAATATGTGAAAATATTTCTAGTTGTTAAGAAAGTGAAGAAACCCCTCGCTGCCTCAAAACAGTATGATGATTAATGAGGAACAGATTAATGCATTATTCCCAGTATGAAGTGTGTTGCGGTTCTTCTACAGTATGTAACTGAAGTGACTTGCATCGAGCATTCAGAGGCAGTCGCAGTCATGCTAAGTTACAGAGCATTCATCTTAGTAAAGGTGGAAGATGAAATAAGAAACCGTGAAGGAGAGATCAAACACCCACAATAAATCATTACTGACACCGACAGCATTGTGGTCCAACTATTCTGATTTAGATTCATTAGCACTTTCAGAGTATTTGCTTTAGATTCAAGGTCTTCACAATTCCTGAGGTTTTCGAATAAGTGGACCACTTAGATTCGAAAACCTCAGGTCTGACCCGAGACCCGGGTGAGTCACGTGAGCCTCGTACACACCGGCCAGCTATAATATTAGCGGCATCAGGTAATTTAAAATGAATGGAGTTTTGCCGAACGGACCTTAGAAGACCCAAACTATCTTGTGTGTCTGCATCAAGTCCTTTTCCAACCCCTCCTCTGTTTGCCAACAGTGCTTGCAGCACGGTGGCTAGTTTTGGACGAACATTTTAGTGGTTACCTGGTGTCGTTGTCAGATAACAAATGAAAATAAATGGAACAGCGGGCCAAATTGCATCCGAGGCCAACAATATTTTCTTTCTGCTGGTGCTGTTTACATTCGGATCCAGTCGAGTTAAAAAAAAAAATCACTGGGTCAGTTCTATTTTTGTTTGGGTTTGTCTCGGGTTGGGTCTTTCTAAAAAAAAAAAAAGATTTATGCATGTTGGGTTCGAGTAAAAAGTGTTTGGACCCCGAAAAGACCTCTTCTTCAGATGCGTGCACAACTCCAAACAAAAATACTGGAAAATATATAAAAACTATCAGAAAAATGCATGCATATTAATGTACTGTTTGGCTACTATTAATCATTAAGACGGTTTGTAAAGGTGATATACAGAGACCTCCATTGAGTTTGCTGGCAGTGAATCTGCAATAAATTAGACACATTGCCTGAGTATTTCAAAGCAAAGTATATTAAACTTGCACAGATACACTCACACTGTAGCTCAAGTCACGTTTTATGATGCAAGGATAAAGATTTGTTTGTGTTTTAGACAATGGGTCATCCAGAAAAGCTACTCTCAAGTCAAGTTGTGGTCATTCACTGGTGCCTGTATGAAGGGCGTGCATTGGGCTTTGTCTCAAATTCTGCTTCACCTAATCTGTAGCTGTCTTTGTGTTCCCTTTTGAGGCTACTTATTAAATGTTTAAAATAATCAAGTGTTAACCATTAGACTAAGGGAACATTCAAGTGACAGATTTGTGACATTAGTGGAGCAGGTTTTAGAGAACAAATCCCCAACCGTACCCTTTCAACATGCATGTTAGTGAAGATTGGTTTTCTCCATAAGCAGGGATGAAGTTTAGGTTCATAACCAGATGCACATACACTTTTAAAAGGCCTTATTTTCAACTGGCTAAAAATTACCCATACTACTCATGTTGCATGTCAAACCGGTGGAATGCGAGCCCACCCCAACCAACCCCCAAACTGAATCTTCAAGCAACCCCAGCACCCCTGCAGCTTGCAAGTAGAAGCAAAAGATCTCATTCTCAGCCAGTCTTCAATGCCCAATTCCCACTGTTCTGGTCTGAGCTCACACCAGGCGGTCAGAGAGGGGCACTGCAAGCCATTTCACACCTACCGTAAGTTGCCAGGTCCACCACAGTCAAGATACACGGAGCACATATCAGACACAGAGCGGGAAGGATAGAGAAATGAAGAAATGGAGAGAGAGGGAGAGATTGAACTCACAGAAGACAGAATCAAGTAGAGGAAATCAAGTAACACTTAACGGACATGTTTTAAAGGACAAGTTCGGTATTTTAGACTTAAAGCCCTGTTTTCAGATTGTTTATGGTCAAATAGAATGGTTTTGACTGAAATTGCGACATTTTCGGCTGCCCTGAGAATTTTCGCGTGTTTGTGTTTCAGCTCAGACCTCTACAATGGGTTTATAGGTGCACTGGAACAATCCTTCCTAAAATGCATTAAACTTTCGTTTACAAAGACGTGAAACTCACCGAGTGGTCAGGGGTGTTCACTGATATGCTCACACAAAAATCGCTCCAAAAGACGCATTCCAACAGGTTTTATCGTAGTTTTTACCAACTCCATTGACTGTATTAGACGTCCTGTGAGGTACGGTATTACTCCGCGCCGGGAACTTTGTTTCTATTCTTGCAATTGGCAAAGGCGGATTAGCGCCACCACCTGGGCTGGAGTGTCTATTATTCAAGCTCTAAGCGGAAGAATGTACGGGTGTGAGGCGTTTGGGAAATAGGTCCACAAGTTAACAACGAATGCTAAAACAGCTGTTGGAAAGCATCTTTTGCAGCGATTTTTGTGTGAGCATATCAGTGAACACCCCTGACCACTCGGTGAGTTTCACGTCTTTGTAAACGAAAGTTTAATGCATTTTAGGAAGGACTGTTCCAGTGCACCTATAAACCCATTGTAGAGGTCTGAGCTGAAACACAAACACGCGAAAATTCTCAGGGCAGCCGAAAATGTCGAAATTTCAGTCAAAACCATTCTATTTGACCATAAACAATCTGAAAACAGGGCTTTAAGTCTAAAATACCGAACTTGTCCTTTAAAAATGACACATAAACAAAATCAACAAATTGTGTTATTGATCACTGTAATAAACATCACATGCACAGTAACAGTAGGTCCTAAAATCTGACGCCATACTGAAAATCAGATATTGAAATTGTAATGCAAACGTGGAAATAAACAAGGTAATTGTATTAATTCAAAGAAAGAAATGTTATGACATAAAACGAAAAAAAAAAAAAAGATTTCGAGGTAAAAATAGGTTGATAGTGAATTAACTCTTTCCCCGCCATTGACGAGTTATCTCGTCAATTAAGAGAAAACATTTGCATTTAAAACGTGTTTCTGATGAATTTTTATGCTCAACTGTAATACCGCGATTATCCACTAGATTTCTTAATTAATTTCATATTAATTTCAATTTATGAAAAAACTGAAGCCAAAACGTTATTTACTCATTTTAAACTCTGTGTATGTTTTGATAATCGTTCTGAATCTGATCTCTAACAAAAGAAAACTTCCCATATTTAAGAGTTTATAAGCAGAGAAAAAAAATATAGGATGAAACTTTTTTCCCAGTTTTGTTTGTTAGTTAGTTTGTTGTTTGTTTGAAAGTCTGTTCTTTCATTTTATATATTTGTATGTTTATATATTTTTAGAAGAAAATTTTCCTGGAAGGCATTTTGTGAAACTTTTAAAAATCACAAAAAATGCTGGTGGGCAACTTTTAAAAAAATAGCTGGCGGGGAATGAGTTAAGAAAATTTGTGACCCTTTGCCCATCCTTTAAAGTCACAATGAAACGTAAGTAGCATCGTTACTTACGAGTGATATGTATGTTACGGTATATCCGAGTGAAACGGATTCTGAAAAAAGGTAGGGCGGGATTTAAATCCGTCCACTGAGAATTGATTGGATCGTTGGAAGATGGGTCATGTTGCTATTTGCTTATTGATTATTTCCCAGGCCCCGCCCTCCCACCATTACTCGTGACTGGAAGTACAGAGAGATTGTTACAAGGAGGGGAGAGATTTGCATTTTTGATTAACGATTATGAGCGCACATGAATTTTTTTAAAGTAACGAAGCTTACAAATAAGTCATTTGTAAAAAAAAATACCATAATTACATAAAAAGTAAAGTTTCTAATTTCAATTTCATTGCGACTTTAATAATTTTTACACCGTAAACTGACGTACTCGCGATACTCCAGCCAAATATCAAAATGACTCCAATGTACTCAAGCAATCTGAGATAAATGTCCATCATCTTTCAGGCAAACACATAAGGAGTTATTTTAGTAAATGTCCTTACTTTTCCAAACATATAATGGGAGAAAACAGGGATCTGGGAACAACTTCTAAATTTGAAGCCCAAAAAAGTCATCCATTCTTCACAGAAGTAATCCACACGGCTCCAAGGGGTTAATAAAGATATTTTTTCGGCTAATCCATGAGATATTGTACATAAAATATCCATATATGAAACATAAACTATAATAACTAGCTTTTTGGTATAATAACTAGCTTTTTCTACTAGTCCAAGAACATACCCTTGGCAGCAAACGCTACGCTAAAACTCTCATGTGAGTACAAGACAGCGCTGATGGCCTCGCAAAAATACCTTTATTAACTCTTTTCCCGCTATTGATGAGTTAACTCGTCAATTAAGAGAAAACGCTTCACTGCCAATGACGAGAATTTCCAGCTTTCCGCTATACCGCTAATGTCCACCAGGAGTTGCTCTTCCACAACTTATAAAACCCGCAAGTATCACCCTAGGGCAAACAGCTGTATGTCTGTTTATGTTTTGAGGCTCGGTCTGAATATGGAATTATCTTTAAAATTTGATGTTTTGAAGAAACCTTCCCGCATTTGAGAGGTGATAAAAAGAGAACTAATGAAGGTAGGATAAAACCTTTTTTTTAAGCAGAATGTCTGTTCTTTTATATTTTAAGAAAAACATTTTCTGGAAGGCATTAAACTTTTAAAAAGTTAAAAAAAAAACGCTTCCGAGGAAAGAGTTAACTCACTGGAGCTGTGTGGATTACCACTGTGAAGGATGAATGCACAATTTTGAGGTTTAAAGTCAAAAGTTGTTCCCTGTTTTCGGTTTTCCAACACTATAAAGCTTGGAAGAGGAAGGAGGTTAAAATAAATGTGTTTGTCTGAAAGATGATGGAGATCTCAGATTGCTTAAGGGTGAGTACATCATGGGGTTATTAAGTATCGCTTTAAAAACACAATATGTAAGATTTTGTTGTTATTCAACCTGCTATTTTAAGTTTTGGCTTAGAGTTGAGTTGACAAAAAATCAAGTTGAAATTGTATAACTTATTTTTTTAAGTTAAAGTAACATAAAAAATGTGTTGATTTGATAAAAATACTGCAGATATTTTACAGTCTAGTGGTGAAAATGACATATTGTGCCTTTAAATCCTGCTGGATAACATGGATCATCCTGTTTTGCATATGTGGGTGCAACTACAGTATAATTTTTATTTTTAAACTTTCACTCAGATTGTTTTGTTGCTATACAAAAATTAGAATTATGGAAAAATAAAAAACATGATTTTCTGATTTTCACTTGTGGTATCAGACTCTTGGATTCCACATCAGAATACATTTACATAAATAATGAAAGCTGGAAACCAAACCACATAAATGAAGGTATTACAAAACACCAAATGCTAAATCTTTTGGAGATGTTTCTTTTTATATATAATAAATAAAACATTAATATTTGCCAGGGAATAACTTTAACAATTCCCAAAAAGAAAATCGCCTGTCACAATAGCAAACATATAGCGCACAGAAGGACCCGACATAACACGGCAAATATAGCCAGAGTCTTCAGCTATTCAGCTATTATACCCTACCCAGAGATAAAAAAGATTTAGTGCAGCTGTGAGTTCTCCAGAAAATGTGTCATTTTTAACACAAAAGCACAAGAGATTAACAGCACACACATTCTTTTGAAACCAAATTATACGAACACAGCAAATGAAATGACAAGGCGGGAAATCTTTCATGTAGCTTTCCAGCTTGACAGGCAGCAAATGACGTACAGCGCTGAATATTTTATATTTCATGAATATTAAATGGCGAAAAAATCTTTCCAGAATACCAACCATCCATTTTCATGGTCTAGAAGCTAAATAAAGAATATGTGAAGTAGTAACACACCCTTACATGTTTTGAGTCTATCAAATATATTAGGCAAAAAAAAAAGAAAATTAAACAAAGCAGAACGTCTTAGACATTGTATTCAACCCTATTAAACTTTAAAGATGGCCGGAAATTAGCGGGGAGAATGCGTTAATCTTTCTGTCTTTTTTGGTGTAGCCGTGACTAAAATAGAAAATTCTATCATCATTTATACATTCACATCATTTTGTATGGAAAAGAGATACGTCAAAATTAAGCATTAAAGATGGAGACCTACTTTGAGTAATCTTTTAGTCAATTTGTGCATTTGTATTCAAACTGACCGAAATTTATGTCATTATATACAGTACATAAAATCTTACTTTGAATCTTCCTTGACTAAATAACTTAAATAATTCCTTTTGTAAAGATATGAAGGTGCACAAATGATGACATGTTTTTAAATTATTAAGATTTTAATTTGGGTCTTTCGTATGAGTGGTGTCGGCTGGTCGTACCTCTCCTCCCTTCATGTTCTTCATTCCCATGTCTCCCTTGCCTTTCTTTCCCTTCTTGCCTTTTTTCTTCTTAAGGCAGGTCTTTTTAACGACGCAGAAACAGCAGGTGAGGATGAGCACCACTGCCACGATAGCGATGGCAATTATGGCCCAGGAAGGCACTTAAAGTGAGAGAAAGACAAAGAATGATGAAGGAACGTGGCTTGGAAAAAACAATTCTAGTTTTATCATTGCCATTATGAGACTCAAGCGTATCCCGTTACCCCTTGATCAATAAAGGATGAGCCCATAACTTAAATGTCACTTCGTGTGGGAAAGAGACGGTGTAATTGAAACGCCATGGCTTTAGGGATCTATAATAAATGTTTGCCTGCTTCAAAGTTTAAACAGTTTGAAAAGTTTGGAAGTTATAGTTTTGAATGTCAGACACTAGATTGTATTGGGATGATGTCAGGGTTTTGCTATAGGCTGCTAGAAAGATCTCGGAAGTTGTTGTGGCATTTCTAGATGGTTTTTAAAGGGACACTCCACTTTTTTGAAAATATACTCATTTTCCAGCTCTCTGAGAGTTAAACATTTGATTTTTAGGGTTTTGGAATCCATTCAGCCGATCTCTGGGTCTGGCGGTACCACTTTAAGCATAGCTTAGCATAATCCATTGAATCTGATTAGACCATTAGCATCACGCTAAACAATAACCAAAGAGTTTCGATATTTTTCATATTTAAAACTTGACTCTT
This sequence comes from Paramisgurnus dabryanus, assembly GCF_030506205.2. Taxonomy (NCBI): domain Eukaryota; kingdom Metazoa; phylum Chordata; class Actinopteri; order Cypriniformes; family Cobitidae; genus Paramisgurnus; species Paramisgurnus dabryanus. The sequence goes on from NC_133357.1 coordinate 24,390,847, forward strand.
CTGTAGTTACATTGTGTACTAAGGAAAATTAAAAGTTGTGATTTTCTAGGCTGATATGGCTATGAACTATACTCTCAAACTGTGTAATAAACATTGACTTTGCGGATGTAACATGGCTGCAGCAGGCGTAGTGATATTACGCACTGCCCGAAAATAGTCCCCTTGGTTACTTTCAATAGCAGGGGACTACTTTTGGGCGTTGCGTAATATCATTGCACCTCCTTTCTGTCGGTCTTAGTACATGATGTAACTACAGAAGAGTCAAGTTTTAAATAGGAAAAATATCAAAACTCTTTGGTTATTTTTTAGCGCGATGCTAATGGTCTAATCAAGATTCAATGGATTATGCTAAGCTATGCTAAAAATGCTAGCACCAGACCCAGAGATGAGCTTAATGGATTCCAAAACGGTAAAAATCAAATGGGAGCTCGAAAATTAGCATATTTTATAAAAAAGTGGAGTGTCCCTTTTAAATGATACTCCAGCCAAATATCAAAATTACCCCATGATTTTCTCTCCCTCAAGCAATCTGAAATACATACACATTTGGAGTTATTTTAATAAATGTTCTTGCTCTTCCAAGCTTTATAATGGTAGAAAACAGGGATCAGGGAACAACTTCTGACTTTAAACCCCAAAAACTGCATTTATCCTTGACAATGATAATCCACACAACTCCAAGGGGTTAATAAAGGTCTTCTGCGGGTAATCGATGCAAATTTGTACGAAAAATATCTATATGTCAAACTTTATAAGCTATAATAACTCACAGAAGACGTTTACTTTCGAAGGGAATCTCAACGTTGTGTCATGCTAAGACATTTTGGGGAATGAGATACCCGCTATGCCATAATTAATTATGACTGTCTGTAAGTGTGAAGGTGTCTACGCACAACTTAAGACGTAAGGACCTGAGATCCAGGTAGAGACGGGAGGTCTAAATCATAATACCTTATAAAAATGTGTGGGGGAGATCATCCCGCCATACCACAAATATCCTGCATGGAGGCCCCTGACAAAATGGCAAGAGAAGATGCCATACTCCTAGTAGAATGTGCCTTAATTCGTAGAGGTGAAGGTATATTGCGCACCTCATATGCTATTGAAATAGCCTCTACAATCAATTTATTGATTGTTTGTTTAGGATGTCCTCTCTTAGAGAACCAAACACAGACCAAAGGTTGGTCGGATCTTCTAAGGTGCAGAATCTATTAATGTAAACATCTAAAAGCCCAACAGGGCATAGAAGATGTACCGTCAGTTGATCTGTCGATTCGTGAGGAGGAGGATGAAAAGCCTGAAAGACCAATGTCCTAGCCACATAGCTATGACACATAACCTGGTCTAGGGTGTAAATTAGCCTTAATTTGGTCTATTTATAGCCGCGTGGTGTGACGTCATCCGCCGGCGTCTATATATAAACATAGTATGACATGTTATTCATGAGTGTCACGCTGCATAGCTTTCCCCAAAATGTCATTATCATGACACAGCATTGAGATTTCCTTCAAAAGGGAACATGGATCATCCTGTTTTGCATCTGTGGGCGCAACTATGGTATAAAATCGTATCCATTACCCACAGAAGACCTTTATTAACCGTCTGGAGCCATGTAGATTACTTCTGTGAAGGATGGATGCACTTTTTTGGGCTTCGAAATCAAAAGTTGTTCCCTGATCCCTGTTTTCTCCCATTATACACAGCGAAAAATTAATGTCTTTTTTGTCTTGTTTTCTAATATAAATATCTGAAAATTCTTTAATTGAGAAACATTTACTTGGTAAACAAGTGGCTTAAGATAATAAGTCTTGTTTTTTTATTAAACAAATGATGAAAATCAAGAGTTTTTTTTTTACTTATAACAAGTCAAAATATCTGTCAGTGCAGTAAGAAAAATAAACTTAATTCCAGTTTTAACTTAATTCAATAAGCTTAATTTAAGTTTATTTTTCTTACTGCACTGGCAGATATTTTGACTTGTTTTAAGTAAAAAAACTCTTGACTTTTATTATTTATTTCAATAGACAAGACTTAATATCTTAACCCACTTGCTTAACAAGTAAATGTATGTCAATTTACGAATATTTTGATATTTAAATTAGAAAACAAGACAAAAGTACAAAGTAAGACATTAATTTTTTTTGCAGTGTAAAGCTTTGAAAAGCAAAGACATTTACTTAAATAACTCCAAACGTGTTTGTCTGAAAGATAATGGACACATGTATCTCAGATTTCTTGAGGGTGAGCAAATCATGGGGTAATATGGATATTTGGCTGGAGTATTCCTTTAATCTGTGTTTTGAGTTTGCCACACTGCAAAAAATGACTTTCTTACTTAATATTTTTGTCTTGTTTTCAGTGAAAATATCTAAAAATTCTTAAATCAAGGTGTATTGTCTTGATGAGCAAATGACCTAAGAAAATAATTCTAGTTTTAAGACAAAAAAACATATATTTAGGTGAATTTGTGCTTAAAATAAGCAAAAAAAAGACATTTTTTGCTGAATTTTTCTTGTTTTAAAGGGATACTTCACCGATTTAGCATTCAGCTTTGTATCTGTAGAAACCCGGCAGTATTACTGAATGACCATGTTTCCCTCCCTCATTTCCCCCTGAGAGGAGAGATATCTGCATTTTGGTTCTGCAAAAAAGTCCTCTGATGATGCAAAAATCGTCATATTACATCATCGGAGGACTTTTTTGCAGAACCAAAATGCAGATATCTCTCCTCTCAGGGGGAAATGAGGGAGGGAAACATGGTCATTCAGTAATACTGCCGGGTTTCTACAGATACAAAGCTGAATGCTAAATCGGTGAAGTATCCCTTTAAGTAAATTCAAGGAAAAAAATCTTATTCCATTGGCATAGTTTTTGCTTGTTTTAAGCACAAATTTAGATATCTCCATTGAAAACAAGACAACAATACAAAGTAAGAAAGTCATTTTTTTGCAGTGCAGGATATTTTTTTATACGTCATACAAATTTCCTGTATTTTCTGGTTGTATTCTAATAAAGACACTAAGAAATCGTTAAACATTGTCAGTGTACCATTGAAAAACCAACAAATCTAATGGTGGCCTTAAACGTTTACACAGTATTTATTACACAGTGACACTTACATGGCAGCTTGTCCATCTCATTGAGAAACTTGTTTTTGATGTCACCAAAGACGTCATTCTTGGTGACGTGGCCCTGCTGTTCGGTGGAGTTGTCTGCAGGTGTGGAGACGGCGGGGGCTACGGTCAAAGCGCTGGCTCCTGTTGGCTCAGGCCCCACCATGGCCTCGGGCTTCTTCTTAAACAAATTCCACTTCATGCTTGATGGTTACACAAACAAAAACCCTGATGGAGAGAAAAACAGCTGATATGAGAAGGATGTAATAAAATGCGCATGAATCACTTAATGTTTCATTGGCTCAGCTACATACAGTACTCCTTATTCAATGGAGACTGAATAAAATGACTTACTCGGCCCATCAAACATGCAAATGTTGCTGGCATAGGCTGCTACAGAGCGAATGATGACTATCATCATAAAGTCACACACTATCTGATCTCTTGATTATTAAAACTTGCCTGATAATGTTAGATTTGCTAGAAATGCTAGATTTTTTGATTGGCCAGTCACAAAATTCCAAGGTTCTTTCTTTGAGATAACTACCACTCAAAACTAATAACACACGGCTGTAAATATTTTTGACATGTACAGTTTATTATTACACAAATTACATATAAATATGTCTATTAATAACATATAATACATACATATTTAAAAATGATTAGACCAAATAATGTGTTTGTGACATATGAACATCTTGTCTTTTCTTAAATCTAAAGTAAACGTGTTTTCCTAACAGAAGGTCTGCATTTGTTAAAAATAAACAAATAAAATATTTCAAATCAATACATAATATTATTTACCTTACTTATGAGTAGGGTTGGGTATCAGTTTAATTTTAGCGATCCCGATACCAATTAGCGATTCCTGGTTCCAATTCCAATATTTTTAGTGAGAGAAAAAAGAGCAAATTAATTTTAAAATTAATTGTATTCTTATATTATTCTTAAATACTTTATTTTAATCACTGCTGTTCGCCGTGCGAGATTGACTGAAAAAGTCAGGAATCAATAAACAGAATCTAAATGCGTGCAGCCTATCGATTTCCCCTTTTTTTTACATTTGGAACCGGTTCTAAAATAGCAAAATATGTCTCTGCTTTACGTCAGGTCCTGATCACACTGTCAGGGCTTTTCTCTGTGACAACAACCTGCTGCCTACATTATACCTCAAACATGAAATGTAGCAGTTTTGGCATAAATACTTTCATTCCTTAAATTTAAGTTAAATCAACTTACAATTTTTTATCTTGACTTGAGATGAGTTGCTACAACTTATGAAACGAAGTTGAAATTAAAGAGCTCTCTAAGTGCATCTGACATTTTTTTTACTTAATAGATTCTGCCAACAAAACAGTATTTCTAAATGATCTGAGGCTGAGATTTAGCAATTCTGAAGTGAAAGTATTTGATGAATGTATAAAACGTGTCGAGAGCATTCGGTTATTATCATTATTTTTATTTTTGACAGAGGTGACGGTTTAGCTGCTTTGCGTCTGAGCTCCTCAAGTGCTTAAACTTATTTATTGTACTGATATACTTTAAGGTTATATATGACTTGTCTGAGCCACCCGCTCCACGAAGAATGACTTTGCCCTCCGATTTCATTAAAAGCACAGTGAAATAGCAAACAAAAAGGATTTCTCATTTCTCAAGCATCAATTCTTTGCTTCAGCGGCGAGGGGCCTGTCTGTACCCATTGCAGCACATGAATAATTTAATGAAGCTGACAATTCATGGGATAAGCCGCTTTATAATTCAAGGGCCCGCTCCCTCTCTGCAAAGGTACGACAGAATGCTCTGTGCTGCGGTTATGCAATCTGACGTTGCATAAGTCAAGTGGCCCACAGGCAAAGGCTGCGGGGAGAGTTTGGCAAAAGAGAAGATAGAAACAGACTGAAAACGACAGATTAAATTTCTGCATTTTGACTTAAAAGGCGTACAGGGCATACTTTTGCATCAAATATTTGAGACTGATGATGATCGATTAAAAGGATAAATCTTTAAATGGCACTAAAGAGAGAACCTGAAACGGTTCTTCAATGGCATTGCTGTAAAGAAACATTTTTAAAGGGTACTGACTACAAATATATATGGCATAATGGATTAACACTAGGATTGGATATATATACACTCACCTAAAGGATTATTAGGAACACCTGCTCAATTTCCCGTTAATGCTATTATCTTATCAACCAATCACATGGCAGTTGCTTCAATGCATTTAGGGGTGTGGTCGTGGTCAAGACAATCTCCTGAACTCCAAACTGAATGTCAGAATGCGAAAGAAAGGTGATTTAAGCAATTTTAAACGTGGCATGGTTTTTAGTGTCAGATGGGCTGGTCTGAGTATTTCACAATCTGCTCAGTTACTGGGATTTTCACGCACAAACATTTCTAGGGTTTACAAAGAATGGTGTGAAAAGTATGCGGCAGTCCTTTGGGCGAAAATGCCTTGTTGATGCTAGAGGTCAGAGGAGAATGGGCCGACTGATTCAAGCTGATAGAAGAGCAACTTTGACTGAAATAACCACTCGTTACAACCATGGTATGCAGCAAAGCATTTGTGAAGCCACAACGCGCACAACCTTGAGGCGGATGGGCTACAACAGCAGAAGACCCCACCAGGTACCACTCATCTACACTACAAATAGGAAAAAGAGGCTACAATTTCCACGAAATCACAAAAATTGGACAGTTGAAGAGTGGAAAAATGTTGCCTGGTTTGATGAGTCTCGATTTCTGATGAGACATTCAGATGGTTGAGTCAGAATTTTGCGTGAACAGAATGAGAACATGGATCCATCATGCCTTGTTACCACTGTGCAGGCTGGTGGTGGTGGTGTAATGGTGTGGGGATGTTTTATTGGCACACTTTAGGCACTTTAGTGCCAATTGGGCATTGTTTAAATGCCATGGCCTACCTGAGCATTGTTTCTGACCATGTCCATCCCTTTATGACCACCATCTTCTGATGGCTACTTCCAGCAGGATAATGCACTGTGTCACAAAGCTCGAATCTTTTTTAAATTGAACATGACAATGAGTTCACTGTACTAAAATGGCCCCCACAGTCACCAGATCTCAACCCAATAGAGTATCTTTGGGATGTGGTGTAATGGGAGCTTCGTGCCCACAAATCTCCATCAACTGCAAGATGCTATCCTATCAACATTTCTAAAGAATGCTTTCAGCACCTTGTTAAAACAATGCCACGTAGAATTAAGGCAGTTCTGAAGGCGAAAGGGGGTCAAACACAGTATTAGTATGGTGTTCCTAATAATCCTTTAGGTGAGTGTAGTTGAAATAAAACAAAACAATACGAAAGTCATAGTTTCAATAAACTTTGAAGAAATTTTTTTACTCGAATGCCGCCAATTTGTTTACATCACAATACATGAAGTCAAAAGGACGGCTCCGCATCTTAAAAATCTCAACAGGCTGCCAAGATTATTTAGCAAACTAAACTTAAACTGAAGCATTTTTTAATATTGCCCCAACACATGCAAAATGAATAACACAGCATATTATCTGAATTTGAAAACTTACATTTTTTTGTACAACATAGAGAAATTTCAATGATTTCATGCTCCAATGCAGCCAATAAATCACTGCTGGCCATAAATCATCTTGGCATCTGCCTAATTTTGCTTTCTTCTACCAAGTGATAGATTAATTTGCACCGAAATACCTTGGAGTTTAATTGGATGTCAACGGCAAAAGATATGGGAAGTGTTTTTCCTCGCTTCCAAAGGTGCCCAGACACAAAGGACATTGAGTCACGAGGACACAGAGGCAAAGATCTGTGAAAATCAGAACATGAACCCTCCGTCTAAATGCATTCAAAGACCTTGCAATGTATTAAGCTTAAATTGTATTGGATACGGGCATATTTACAGACTGACTCAGAGCCTGGATCATTTTCAAGATGAAACAAATACTGACAAATATGCACTTGTTTCAACAGCTTGTAACCAACCTACAGCTGTCCAATTATATAATATTACTTATTCATGGTGAAAACAGAGACCTGTGATTAAAGGAAATTGGCTGACTAAATAATCCCAAGGTAATTTTAACTGGCTGACAAATGATTGTTAAAAATGACTGAGGCACTGCAAATGAATAAATACCTGAGAGAAAACTAGAGATGGTTTGTTGGAAATTGTTGTTAAACCTTCAAAGGGGCATAAACTAATAAACAAGATGCAGAAATGACCTTGGAAGAAATGTTTTTTTTCACCACAATTCGTAACTTGCTAAATACAAATGTTTTAGAAAATCAAACATTTTACAAGGATATTGATGATTTTAAATATAATGCTAAAACTGCAAATGTGCTTGTGCTTTTGGAATTCAAAAAAAAAATGTGCAGCATTTTTATCAAATAAACATATATTTTTATGTTACTTTAACTTAAATTAATTCAGTTAAAAAAAATTAACATGACAAAACATCTATGAAATTCTCCAATTCTTGGATGATCTTTATAAACAAAATTTTCTCGATGTAAGCTCCTCATTTCCTTACTGCAAAACAAGGTGATTCTGTAATAGTTTTTGTTAATATACCATAAATATTAATATAATTATAAATTAATTATACTAGACATTTGTTGGCTCATAAACAGCTGTGAACTAATGCCAATGAGCAAAAATTAACAGATTTCAAATTGCTTAACAGATGCATAACAGTCCTATAATATTGTTCTTCAGGTAATATAGACCTTCTTGCACCAGATGTGCAAGGCTGTCGGTCTGTTCATTGTTATATGACATGCAACAGCATGAAATGCAATTTACGTTATGCAATGTCGAATTACGTCTAAAATGCAAGTAATTCAAATGTACATCTTGTTTAAAAACGATATTGATCTCCCACATTATTCAGTCCGATGACATTGTTTGGACCTTATAGTTCAAATGGAATGCAACGTTTTCCACCTCTCACATCTTCTCCACTCCTGTGTGTCTTTTGTTTGTGTTCAACACAGTGATATGATCACTGGACTCGCTGAGATAAAGATTTATCCTTCTGTTTGTATTAAGAGAGAGATACAGAGAAAAGGAGATAGAAAAAGAGAAAGAGCTGAAGTAAATGAGAATCTGTGTCCGTGTCTTTGCTCTGGGGTTGACTGCATGCTGCTCAGAGGACAACAGACACTTTGCTTTTTATGGGAGCCATTATCTTCACTGCAGTCTCAGTGATTTTACAGCTCTTTGACATTCTCCTGCTGTTTTATATGTACCACTGCCAGCGTACAGTTGTAAATATAACAGAAAAAATAAACATATACATACACAACTGATCTTGTCTGACCAGAGAGCAAGAGGTTTAAAACCAAACTGTTCCTGAGATTGTGAATGTGATATTCACAGGTTATCGTGAATGTTGATATCCATAGGGGTTTGTGAAAGTGATATTCAGAGGTTACTGTGAATGTGATATCCTCAGGGAATCGCAAATGTGATATTCATTGGTGATCGTGAATGTGATTTGATCATAATATACACCGGTATTTGTGAATGGGGTATCCACAGGTGATTGTGAATGTAATATTTACTGGTGATCCTGAAAGTGATATTCACTGGGGATCACGAATGTGATATTCACTGTTGATTATGAATGTGATATTGACAGGTGGTGGCAGGGGCGGAGTGGGACCCAAAAATCTACCGGGAAATTTCATAGACCACCAGCCCTCCATGGTCAAAAACAAAATAAGCAAATGCTGAAATCTAAAATTACAATAAAATGACTGCACAACAACATGAAATACCAAGTGTAATAACTATTATTTAAAAGATCTTAAAGTCAACAACAGTTCCCTAGTTTTAGGTAAGATTAAGCTTACTATGGTTGCAAAGCAGTTGCTTATAAAATTTTTAAGCCTGTTTGGAGAGAGATGTTTTATGTGACAAAATGTCAGTCATCGTGTGATAACGAAAATATAACGCAACTTACATGTTCTGAGCAGGTGTTGTCAGTGAACAGGTTGTGCATTTGTTGTAACATTAAAACAGGAGATCAGACTTACTGTGCATTCAGACCGCCACCGGCAAGAGCGTCAATAAAAGGTCTGGCTGCCCTGACAACGACGCTAAAGAAAAGTTGTAGTGGACGCTCTAACGCTCGAATGCATTCTCTGAACGCGGAAGTTTCCGCCTTCCGATTGGTTGCCGGTGAACATTTCCGCCTTCCGATTGGTTGCTGCCGAACCGCGTCATATCTCATTACCATAAAGTTGAGCTGATTTCAACTCTCCTCGACGCTCACGCTGTACATGACGCGCCGCGCCGCTGCTCGCCGGAGCTCGCCACCGGCTCTCATTGAAAATGAATGACTTCCGGCCACTTTGACGCTCTCGTCGGTGGCGGTCTGAATGCCCAGTTAGGCTACTCTGTGCTGCTCAAAGTGATGCTCGGAGCTCCATTCCTCGATGGGTGTGCGAGGCTATGCTTTTTTATTGGTTGTTGCGTTAAATCTTACCCAGATACAACAGTGCTATTTTCTGATTGGCTATAAGAGAATGTTTCTCTTTCTTTTCTTTTTTTTGATTGGCTGATAGAACTCCAGGGGAGACGGGCTTGATAGAGAGAGCGGTGCGGCCAGATACATTTTGAGCGCTGAAGCATATTAAATATATGATAAATAGTTTTTAGTGTGGCCTGAGTGCATGACTAAAGACTGAAAGCACGGCTATTATCAGACCGCCCCTCGCGGCCTTAAAACACTACCGGCCCACCGGAAAAAGTCCCGACTCTCCCGATTCCCACTCCGCCCCTGGGTGGTGGTGAAAGTGATATTCACTGGGGATCATGAATGTGATATTCACAGGTGATCGTGAATGTGATATACTGGTGACCATGATATTTACAGGTGATGTGGAATGGGTATTCACTGCTCATAGTGAATGTGATATTCACAGGGGATGGCAAATGTGATATTAACTGGTGATCATGATATTCACAGGTGATCATGAATGTGATATTCACAGGTGATCGTGAATGTAATATTTGTGCTTCTGGAATGTGATATTCACTGAAGATCCTTAAAGTGATATTCAATGGTGAATGTAATGTTCATAGGTGGTGGGGAAAGTGATATTTACTGGGGATCATGAATGTGATATTCACAGTTGATCATGAATGTGATATTCACAGGTGATCGTGAATCTAATATTTGTGCTTCTGGAATGTGATATTAACTGGTGATCATAATATTCACAGTTGATTATGAATGTGATATTCACAGGTGAACATGAATGTAATATTTGTGCTTCTGGAATGTGATATTCACTGGTGATCCTTAAAGTGATATTCACTGGTGAATGTAATATTCATAGGTGGTGGTGAAAGTGATATTCACTGGGGATCATGAATGTGATATTCACAGGTAATTGTGAAGTGATTTACTTGTGACCATGATATTTGTAGGTGATGTGGAATGGGTATTCACTGCTCATAGTGAATGTGATATTCACAGGGGATCGCAAATGTTATATTAACTGGTGATCATTATATTCACAGGTGATCATGAATGTGATATTCACAGGTGATCGTAAATGTAATATTTGTGCTTCTGCAATGTGATATTCACTGGTGATCCTTAAAGTGATATTCAATGGTGAATGTAATATTCATAGGTGGTGGGGAAAGTGATATTTACTGGGGATCATGAATGTGATATTCACAGTTGATCATGAATGTGATATTCACAGGTGATCGTGAATGTAATATTTGTGCTTCTGGAATGTGATATTCACTGGTGATCCTTAAAGTGATATTCACGTAATGTAATATTCATAGGTGTTTGTGAAAGTGAAATTCAGAGGTTATTGTGAATGTAATATACACTGGTGAACGTGAATGTGATATTCACTGGTGATTGTGAATGTGACTTGATCATGATATTCACAGGTAATTGTAAAAAGGTTATTCACCGGTGATTGTGAAATTCACAGGTGATTGTGAATGTGATATCATAGGGGTTTGTGAAAGTGATATTCAGATGTTAATGTGAATGTGATATTCATAGGTGAACATGAATGTGATATTCACAGGGGATCGCAAATATGATATTTATTGGTAATCGTTAATGTGATTAGATCATGATATTCACATGTAATTGTGAATGGGATATTCACTGGTGATCGTGAAAGTGATATTCACTGATGATTGTGAATGTAATATTCATTGGTAATCTTGAAATTTATATTTACTGGTAATCGTGAATGTGATATTCACAGGTGATCTTGAATGTGATATTCATAGGTGATCATAAATGTAGTATTCACAGGTGATCGTGAATATTATATTATTTCTTGATCATGCAAGTGATATTTACAGGTGATCTTGAACGTGATATTTACTGGTGATGGCGAATGAGGTATTCACTGGTGATCATCAAGGTTATATTTGTGAATTTGATACTCCTTGGGAATCCTAATGTGACATACCCTGGGGATCATGAATGTGAGATACACAGGTGATCGTGGATGTGATATTCACTGGTGATTGCAATGTGACATTCACTGCTGATGGTGCATGTGGTATTCACTGGCGATCGCAAATAGTGTATACCAAACTGTATTCTGCTGCTTTGGACAGTTGGTCAAAATGAAACTGTTTATAATGCCAAATGTAACTATCTGCAATCTTGATTAAACTTTCTTGCATATTGGCTCTAATGGTGCTTTGCCAGCTTTAGCTGGCACAAATAAACAGCCATGTAGGAACAGAAGGAGCAGAATCGGACCTGGCTCATTTGGCAGACTAAATCAACCCTTCAGAGATCCGACTGGATATCAGTGCTGAACTCCATAATGAGAATTGCTTCAGGGCATCTGCCAAATTTCTCTTCTGCATTGTGGGAGTGTCTTCTATACAATCCACAGGTCCACACTTTGTATTCACTGCTGTTACTGCTTCTCAGAAATACTGTTGTACAGAATGATACAAAGATCTATTCCAACTGAATCTGATCAAATCTTTCAAAGAAATTTTTTCTGTAAAATTAATAGTAAGAAATACAAAATTATACGTTTCTAAGTCTTACGCCAACCTTCAAGTGGAGTCGGAAATATCATAATTATAAGTTCCAAGCACTTGAACGACTAAATTAATTCATATTTACGAGTCTGGAAATTATTGTTAATACATGGGTTGCCGAGTGATGTCGTAACGGCGTGTCGATTTCTTAAATGACGGAAAGCAAGTCTGTTGTTTGTAGTAATGAATGATTTGGTAAAGTTACATGCTGTATTTAAATAATTTTAAATGTATGTAACACCTTATGAAAAACAACTGCTTTTAAATACTCTTGAGAACAAAGCAGCACAAAAGTTTTTGGTAGCTCCTGCTGTGTTCCAGGCCAAAAAATGTTTGGTTGAAGTGTGGGTGGTCTCTGTAGAATCTGTTATAGCTATATAGCTAAAAACCATTGTGTTTGGTCTTTGAATAGAATAAGTCGACTTGAAAATAGTGGCTTGTATTAGACAATGATTTGATTTTAGCATGTCCAACACACTGTGATGTTACAGAGAATTAATTATGTCCTTTATCTTGCAATTATGTTTCCGTAATAATGCTTGTTTCAGTTCTAGTCTGGCGTCTAATATAGCCAATCATTATGACTTTAATCTTCACATAGATCACATTAGTTTATCTTCTATCCAGGGTGGATAGTTTTTACAATTATCAGCAAAATAAAAGTCTAGCACTGTCCTTCATCTGTATTTGAAACACCTCCCATGATGCCACTTAACAAGCGCACACATTAGGCTCCTGCATCACAACCTGCCCATATAGATTTCATTATCACTTCTAAATTGTAAAATCACCTCTTTATTACACCCAAAGCCAAATAAGGTAATAAGATAAGAAATAAGAGGCCCCAGGGTACAGTAGATAGCTTCTCGATTAGTTATATTTCACATACTGTGCCGGAGTATCTAAGCTCAAATCCACTACATATCTGTATATTGCTGTCCTGTTGTGCTGTCTAGTGCAATGAATATCAACAACTTGACATTTTCAATCATGTTTTATTCATAACCTTGTTGTTTTTCATTTATTAGCATGTATAGACATTTAATATAGACAAAGATTTTAAAACATATAGTGATGTTAAAGTGCCCGGGGCTTTATAGTCTCAATTGTAATAACTGAATTATTCTTGCATAATATATTGAATTTGGTCATCTTTTATCTGACTCATAACCCCGGGTATGTCTCACAGAAAAACTGCTGCTGTTCAACATGTCCTCAGCTGACAGATCATTTAAAACATCACAGCCAGAAAACCAAGGCCTCGCATCCTCGCTGACTCTCACAACCAGACTCCAATTTTCTTCCCAATGCAGGACTTCGTTCTCAGCGTGAAAAAATCAACCAAGATACTTTCACCTCACCTCTGCCAGCTCCACAGAAGTGAACACATTAATACGGTTCTGGTGGTGGCCGTACATTATCTCGGGATGCTTCCTTGCTTTATGGTGGGATTAATTCAGGCTGGTTCTTCAGTAGCAAGCGCGTAGGCTCATTGATGTGAGAAATGAAAGACAGTGACCGGTGACGCCGTGGCTCAGCAGGATAATTCCAGTGGAACGACTGGGTCAGCACTTGAAATGGCTGACTGAGAACCAGTCATGAATTTTGCCTTTTAATCGTTGTCAAAAAGAGAGAGAAATTTCATACGAGGGTAGATTTATAAAGTGGAGATGCAGGTCCGCAGATACTGTTAAATAATGCAGTGATATAAGCATTTTTTGGGAACACTATAAAATGTCTCTCCCAACCGAGAGATAGCACTGACATATGCCTTAAAAACTACTAGCCTTCCACCTCATTTCATGCTTTCTGTGTCCTCCAAAAACATATTAACTGACTGTCTAACGTGATCTCATGAGGATACGAGTGTATTTTTATGTAAAGAGTGGTTGTACCATACGTACATTTACTCACGTTTTAATACACACTGAAACAGATAATATCAATGTGTTCACAGGACTAATACTATATGTTAATTATTTATGCATTAACGGCTTTCCAGACATACAGATTTGAATGTATTCATAAATATCAAAATTGCGTGCATTGGCTTTACTTACTCAAATTAATGACATGTTTTCAATCGTATTTTCTGACTTCTAACAGTTTATTCATTTATCTAACCAAATGTTCATGACTTTCTAAAGGATTAATGTTACGCAATATTAAACAAGACTACACTTTAAAGCCTTAAAGCAACACCAAAGAGTTTTTTTTACCTTAAAATACCGTTTCCAAAAAACTTGAAACAGGGTGAATGGCACTTTCACATTCGCTTTGCAGCCCTCTATCGGCCAAAACCGCACTAAAGAAGTTTCCAACCATTGGGTAGCGGTCCTGTAGTTCGAGTAAAAACCTACAAAAACTTGATTTACGGCAGACCTACAATCCAATCAGAGCCAGCTATGCTGCAATATTTACGATAGTGATAATGAACAATTACGCTTCTAACCTGGAGGGGGAGCAAAGAGCAAAAACTCTTTAGTGTTGCTTTAAACCGAATAACATTTAATCATTTAATTATTTTGTAATATTTAGATTGTTTGCCATGACACACAAAAGGCGTTTTCTCTGCAGACTTCTCCTACGTATTTGACATTTTGCTTTTTTATATTAAAGGCGGAGTTAGGCACAATGTTTGAAAAACGCTTTGGAAAAGGGAGTAGGGCCGACTACCCAAACACACTTGTAGCCAATCAGCAGTAAGGGGCGTGTCTACTAACCGACATCTTTGCAGGGGTTGCGTATGTGTGGGGCAAGAAGGTACAGATTCTATTGGTTTAGGGGCATGTACGTTTAGGTGATTTCAAATATCAACATTGGCTTTCAAAAATTGTGCACTCCGCCTTTAACAGTGAATGAGGAGAGGACAGGAAAGTACAGGGAGGAGAGAGAGGTATGGGATCAGCAAATGACCACAAGCTGGGAATCGAACTCGGGTCGGCGAAAATGCGAAACATGTCGGAGCACTGCCCAGCACTACACCATTGGCTCTGACGTGTAACAATACTTACACCAAAACACAACATTCATTTGCTGTAATACGCATCTTTAAAATTTAAACAATCGTAAGAAACAGATTCAAATGCATCCCTTTATTCAACGATCCTGATCCTAGTTCTCATCAGCGACTGTGAGCGTCAAATCTCACGTCAAATATTGCGCCTCAAGAAGCTTTACAACACATTTTATGGCATTCATCAAAAGCTCATTCGCTCTTGCATGCTACCTAACAGATTTGCGACATTGCTGTCTTTCAGTCGATTTACTTTTACATTTTGAAATGCGCGCCTTGACAGAGAGAAGCCGGATTAACGTTCTTGTGAATTAATACGTTTAATATTTCTCTGTATTTTATAAACTCCAGAGAGGACCATGACTGCAGCACAATGTCCTTTGAACTACTTTTGGTACTGCTTTTCTCAAATAAATTTATTGTGACTAAACTTGTCTGTTATACTTTATATGTCTAATAGTACTTGATTTTATTAAACTGTTTTGTGCAGGTTTAGTGGTAGGACTAGTGCCTTAAAATATCTTTTAAATGCTATATTGTTACTTTAAATTTATGTCTGTTACATTGCATAATACAAAAGAATACATTACATTTTTTTTTGCATATAAAAAGGGTTTGGGGTATAGGTTTAGGGTGGTAACATTATGGATAAAATGGTTAAAAGGAAAATAAACTGCGATCTTTATTGAATGAAATGTTTATGTTTTAAAGCTGTAAAAATTGAATAATGCTATGATTAAATGTTGCAAATACGTCTACATTGTATGCTTCAGCATCTATTTAAACCATAGACTGTAAAAAAGATGGACGTAGTGTCCGTGACGTCACCCATTGGTTTCTGAAGATCGGTTTTGAAGCTTATGGGCATTTTAACATGGGTGTCTAAGGCAATTTACTCCCATTTATAGCGAGTCGATGAATTGCACTTTAAATCACTTTAGTATTGGCTTCATCAGAGAGATTGGAAGGTTGCCCCTCAGTTTAAACATACAAAAAAGTATGTTTTGTGTTTTGAAAGTTACATATTAATACAACGTATTAACAGTGAGACCAGGCTGGTCTGTCAATGGCAAAGATGCTTTTTAACAGATGGTGTAGTGACGGTATGCACCTGCAGGGAATCACTGGACTACGTTAACCAGCCGGACCATTTGGTCCAAACTGCACTTCGATTCTGTGACATCCAAAGACAAAACAGCAAGGGGAGTTGCCTGGACTGTTTTTAATCCATTAGAAACTAAACAATTATACTTCCTCTGTGAATCACACATCTCTTTTATATAAACATTTAAGTTAAAACCTACAGTACTTCATGGTATAAGACAGAATCACCAACATAATCTCCCTTACACGATCAAATCATTAAAAAACATTTTCTCACGTGAACATGGGCAAAGTAATGACTGCATTATTCATGCACTGCATCAGGCTCGGATCAAAGCACTTCTTTCTTATTTTACATATCATTTAAAAAATTCATTTTCAGATCATTTATCAAAGTTGCACGCTATTGCATCACGCTCAGTTATTTTAAAGTGCTCGATCACAATGAAAACCTTGAAACAAGATCAGGATTGTGTGTGTGATTCTGAGCAGCACAACTTAAGTCTTACCCGAGGCTTTTCCCAGCATTTTGTTGCAATGGTCGTCTCTCGCTCTCAGAAAGAGCAACATTTCCCGCTAATTACATTTCTTAAATTAAATTAGTGAGCAATGTAAGCAGGGCTCCGGCTGACCAACTTCAACCTTATTCAAAATCTGGCTCATAAATCACTCAGATTATTGTACATTGTGCAGCTGACAGGGCAGAAGTAACTTTATTTTCATTGTGTAACATCTGTACAAATATTGTACTTTAAATGTGATATGTTGACAATGATAAGTGTTTTGGCACTAAAACATTGGAAATCTTATTTTCCACAACAATGTTCCACCCCAAATGTTTTTATTTTTATTTTTTATTTTGCTACTGTGCCTTTAAGACATGTATGTGCTGTAAACAGCTTCTTCACAATTTAATAAGAAATCGTCTCGGTTACGGATGTAACCCTCGTTCCCTGAAGGAGGGAACGGAGACGTCACGTCGTGACCGACGAATTGGGAACTCGCTTAGAGAGACCAATCTGCTTCGTATACTACTAAAACGCCAATGAACTTGGCATTGAGATATTTGCATAATGCTGGCGCCGCCCCGCCAGGTGCGTATATAAGCAGCAGGTGCAAATAGGGAAATTAGCTTCTTTTCGCTGAGAAAGCCGGAAAGTGTGACCGGCCGTAACAGCAGGTGGCAGCACCTGTGGCGACGGGACGTGACGTCTCCGTTCCCTCCTTCAGGGAACGAGGGTTACATCCGTAACCGAGACGTTCCCTTTCAGTCGGTCACTACGACGTCACGTCGTGACCGACGAATTGGGAATCCCTACCAAAACGCCACTAGGGGCTGACCTCTTCCAGTGTCTGCGTAAAGCCCTCCGGTTCCACTTAAGGAGGAGGAGATAGGTTTTAGGGCAGAAGGCCGGGCACTAGATGTTCCTTTAACCCCACAGAAGTGCCAGCGACTGGGAAGCGCCCTACCTGAGCGGGATAGGAACGCTGCGGAAGCCACCACCCGTCTTAAGGGCTAATGGTGGGCGAAAGTCAACCGTAGTTGAGGAATAAAGACAGCCGTGGCTGTGTAAGCAAAGCAGTGCTCTGCTAAGGGAAACGTGGGCTAGTAGGATTAACCCCACGGAAAAATACTCACAAAGGAACCCGGTGGGACACAATGTGGAGCCCGAGCCAGACACGTAGGTTCGCGAGGATACAGCTAGTGAAAGGCTGACAGCCAATGCTCCGCAACAAAGGCTGCCAAGGCAGCGGAGGAAGAACAATTCAAACCATTACGCATTTTTGTTCTGAAGGCCTTCCATACTGACACAGTTATGAAGCATCAGTTGGAGGCTGCAAGCCGACCTGCGAGACTGCTCTCCGTGCTCCCCCTGGTGAGGAAAGAACACGAGAGGATACAGGCTCGATACGAACACTGTAAAATCTAATGAACGTATTAGGTGTCGCCCAACCAGCAGCTCTACAGATGTCTGTTAGCGAGGAACCACGAGCTAGAGCCCAAGAAGAGGCAACGCTCCGTGTGGAGTGCGCTCTCAAATTAAAGGGGCAAGGAATACCCTGAAGATTATAAGCCAGGGCGATAGTATCAACTATCCAATGAGACATCCTCTGCTTAGTGACAGCTTTCCCTTTCTGCTGGCCACCATAACAAACAAAGAGCTGGTCTGAGGTCCTGAGGCTTTGCGTGCGATCCACGTAGAGTCGCAGTGCGCGTACGGGGCACAACAAAGCCATGGTTGGGTCTGCGTCCTCCGGGGGCAGCGCTTGCAAGCTCACCACCTTATCTCTGAAGGGAGTGGTGGGAACTTTGGGCACGTAGCCTGGTCTGGGTCTCAGTGAGACAGCAGGACCAAACTAAAAGCACGAATCGTCAACAGAGAATGCATGTAGATCCCCTACTCTCTTCATGGAGGCCAATGCTATCAGGGTCAGAGTTTTCATTGATAAAAACATCAGACTCGTAGACTGCAAAGGCTCAAAAGGGAGACCTGAAGGCTTCAGCACCATGGACAGGTCTCAGGAGGAATAGAGGGAGGGCGCGAGGGGTTTAGCCTGCGAGCGCCTCTTAAAATGTAATAATTAAATCATGCTGGCCAACTGATCTGCCGTTGATAAGAGAGTGATGAGCAGAAATAGCGGCGATATCAACTTTAATGGCGGAGGGACAGCCTACCATCTAACCTATGTTAAAGATATAAAAGCACAATGTTAATGGGCATTCTCTGGGGTCCTCGCGTTGCGAAGAGCACCGGGTGACGAAAAAGGTTTCATTAAGCGCGTAAGCCCGTCTTGTGGACGGTGCTCGAACCGCGTCGATGGTGTTAGATACCGCTTGCGATAAATCACCTAAACCTTGCGCGCGCTCAACGACCATACATGGAAATCCCACAGGTCGGGGCGCGGGTGCCATAATGTGCCCCTTCCTTGAGAAAGAAAGTCTTTCCTCAGGGGAAATCGTCAGGGAGGGCCTGTCGCGAGGAGCATTAACTCTGAAAACCAATTCCTGGTAGTCCAGTACGGGGCGACTAATAAAAGGCTCTCCTCGTCCTGCCTGACTTTGCACAGTGTCTGCGCAATAAAGCTCACTGGAAGGAATGCGTATTTACGCACCCCCCGCGGCCAGCTGTGTGCCAACGCATCCACGCCGAGGCTGCCCTCGGTTAGTGAATAAAATAGGCGACAGTGGGTATCGTCCGGCGACGCAAACAGATCTATCTACGCACAACCGAACTTCTTCCAAATTAGCTGGACCGTCTGGAGGTGGAGTCGCCATTCGCCGGGGGCGCAGCTCGGGAAGCGCGTCTGTCGCTGTATTGAGCGAACCCGGGATGTAAATGGCACGAAGGGACCTCAGATGCTTCTGACTCCAAAGGAGGAGATGACGAGCGAGATGCGACAGGTGACGAGAGCGCAAAACCGCCTTAACGGTAAATAACGCAACAGTCGCAATGTTATTGGTGTCGGCTAATACATCCTTCCCTCGCATCTCCATAGCGGAGCGTACAAGTCCCAGATATACAGCGCACCGCTCGCGGCAGTTGGGGTGCTATGCACACCCCTGAGACTGCAAGCCCGTCATACGTGGCTGATCATCCCGTGCTGAGGGCATTGCAATATACAGAATGCCAGGAGACCCCTCAGGGGCATATCTTCTATCGGAAATGCCGGGTCTACCACGGGGAAAAATTGAAATGACACGCAGGTGCAATGTTTACACGGTGTATGTCGGTGTGCCACGCTCTCCTCGAGACTCGATCGTAAGCAAACGCTGAAGCGGTCTCATATGAAGCAGCTCGGGCGGCGTCACAGCCGCAGCATGCTGTCATATGTCCAGGAGCTTCTGAAATTGTTTCAGAGGGACCGCGTACTTCCCTCGAATTAAACCGAGGCAAGTCAGAACTGACTGGTTGCGCGCTCTTGTTAAACACGCCAATTAGTCGATCGAGTCTTATTTCCATACTGAGAAAAAGGATCCTCTGCACGGGGCAAAGTTGCTCTTTCCCAGTCGACCTGAAGACTTAAACGAGCGAGATGCCGAAGCATTAACTCTCTGTGTTCGCGCACGTCTGCTAAGAACGGGCTATTATAAGTCGACGTACATAAAAGCAGAATGCGAACAACGCTCTCTCTCTGATATTTTAATGCCGTGACTAGCACACGGAGACACGGAGAGAGAGAGAGACAGCTCGAATGGTGTACTCAGTATTAATAAGCCCACCCCACGACGCAGAGCGAAAAAACGGTCTAAAGCGAGGGGAGATGGACACATAAAGTACACGTCTTACAGGTCTAAGGCTGCAAACCGATCTGAATATTGAAATACGAGCCTCGGCGTTATCATCCAAAAAGAACACCTTCGTAGAGCCGGTGCGTAAATCAAATCGATCGTAACCCGCCGCGTATTTTGGGTACTATGAGATAAAGGCTGGAAAAACCCTATCATCATCATCTCGGTAAGAGGGACCGGCTCGAACATCCTTCGCCAACAGGATATCGACTTTTGCACGCAGTACATGTGCATCGGACGCTTTCACCACAGTGAAACGAAAGCCCGAATTTTGGGGAGTGCCGGATTCGTAACCGAGGCGGATCGTGCGTAAAACCCAACGAAACGGGCTGGGAACTGAAGCCAAGCACCCAGGCACCGTACGAGGAGAAATAACGACACTACCGAAGTACCCGCGGTGGGGCAGCGAAGCGAGACAGGTTGGACTGCTGGTGTGTCTGCTGTGACAGCATAAACATCTACAGTATGTGTGTGTGACACTGACCTGAGCCCGCTGAGGGTAACGGTCGTCTGGTCTCCTCTACGGAGAGCGCAGACTCCGATGAGGGTGCTGGTGGTCCGGTCTCCTCAGCGGAGAGCTCGGACTTCTCAGGTCACCCGCTGGCGATAGAGGAGAGGTAGGGGAGCTGGTGTGTACCCGCTCACGGCTCTCTCGATCCTCCGGAGACCTAGAGAGGGAAGAGGAATGCACTCTTATGTGTGGTTAAGTGGGTACCGGCCGAACAGCCGGTGGAACATATGCAAACCAGGGATTTTCCACCCGACCCTCTATCGGGGGAAGGAGCTCCATCTCCTGAAGAGTGATCCTCTGCCAATCCGGGTCGCCCTTCACTGGCCACTTAAACTCCCGAATTTCACGGGAAGCGGCTAAGCGGGCGGGGCGAGCTGCTGACGACCGGTTCCCCTGCGCTGCCGAGATGGGGTCCGAGGAGGGGAACGGAGGTGGTCGCCGCAGGACGCCGACGGCGAGAGGCAGACTGAGGAGCCGGCGTGGTGGACCAAGGGCAGCTCTCTTCCGCCGGGGCGTGACCTAGGAGATCGCCTCAGTCTGCGCAGCGGAGCTGTACGACTCCCCTGGCTCGCCGAAGAGGCCGGTCTGTGAGACAGGAGCATTCAAGTTGTTCTCGTCTGCGTCCGTCATGTCAGCCAGACACAGCCAAAGGTGGCGATCTTAGCGGCTCCGTTGGTGAGGGAGGTGAGGGGTGAAAGCTGAACGGCCGGACGGCCGCAAACCACGTCAGCTCTTCGTGCCGTCGGGAAAGAAAGGCACAGGAGGAGAGGACCGAGAGGCCCGAACAGCTCCGAAGTACCAATCATGTGGGCGGGACGGTTCGGGCGGAGAGAGGTTAACCTTTCCAACTCTACCGTCTCCGCCGCTCGAGCGGGCACGGCCGCCATCTCTGGAACGACTCTGCCTCGGAGGAAAAATGGACACCCCTCTGATGCTGCAGAAGTGACGGGACCAGAAGGAGGTCCAATGGATTCGGCAGACATCGTAGAACAGGACTCTGCAGTCTCCACCGGAGCCTCAACCGGCTGAGGATGAGAAGGCCGGTAGGTGGAGGACGCATCCTCCGTCCTACTCAGCGTAGTGACGCGAAGGGCGCCCTGCGAGCGCTTGACAGCCGCACCATGGCGGCGTCAGCACTGCAAAGGCGCGGACAGCGTTCCCGTAGAAACGACAGTCGTCTCCGCAATCCAAGAGGGTTATGCTCTCACAGAGAGAACAGAAACTCTCCACGAACGCAGCCCCGGAGTGCTCGATGCCTGAGCACGAAGACAGCGCTCGTGACCGTCACTGGAACCCTTATACTTCTCGCATCCAAGATCGCACGGCGAAAAGCTATCCTGAAAAGGACGCTGATCTCCGCATATACGAGAGAGTGGCTGCCTTTAAAAAGACACAGAGCTCTCACGTATCACTCTTTTAGGGAAATCACTCTTTAGGTGCTCAGCTGATGATGCGCACAGGGAAGGCAACGCACACACTAAACTCAAAACAAAAAAGATGCAGAGCCGTGGAATACTGCGAGCGTCCGCTGTGTTAGTACTGCTTGTCAATCAACTTCAGCAACCGTTCCCAGAAGAGCAGAGAGTAGCTTCTCAGTAGCAGATAAAGCCGGCTTTCGAAGCGAAAAAACTAATTTCCCTATTTGCACCTGCTGCTTATATACGCACCTGGCGGGGCGGCGCCAGCATTATGCAAATATCTCAATGCCAAGTTCATTGGCGTTTTAGTAGTATACGAAGCAGATTGGTCTCTCTAAGCGAGTTCCCAATTCGTCGGTCACGACGTGACGTCGTAGTGACCGACTGAAAGGGAAACTACAGTATGCTTACATACAGGTTGCTGTCAGGATTCAATATATTTTGCACTTCATGATTTAATAACATTCTTAATGCAAACTGCATTACATTGTGACAGCCTCACAAAACCATGTGAGCTGAATATTAGACTCTTAGAAGTAAAAGTGTTCTTGCCATTAAATAACTAAATCAAAGGGTCTTAAAAGATTGTTACGAGTTCAGTAGCATTGTTTTATGTTTACTGTAGGCTCTTGTGTTTACCGTTGGTTCAGTATTTCACTTTAATGGCAATGAAAAGGAAATAAGTCTGTTAAACTTTAGTCATTTCATTGGTATTAACAAATTTGTCTTTAACTGCAAAACCCTCTAAATGCATGCAAGCTTTTTCTGGCAATAATCTCCACTTCTAAACAGTCACACTTCACTGTCCTTTCTGAAGAAATGCAAAAAGGCTCAAAAACTTGGTCAATATACTGATATATTTGGAATACTTCTAAGCGATAAAAAAACATACATCTTGACAACTGAAATCTAACGTAGACTCGCCATCTTCATCCTATTCTTCTTCTGTGCACTTAGTGGAGTTTGCTGAAATATCGGCATGGTATTTAACAGATTACGGTATGCTATAAGCAGACCACAGAGTAAAAAATGTGCAGCATTTTTGTCAAATCAACAAAAGCATAAGTTGATTATAAAAACTTGATTTTATAAGTAATGTTAACTTAGAATAGTACATTGAATTGACGCAGAAACCAAGTAGTTTTACTTCTTGCTGGATTTTTTTTACAGTTCAGTATTTCTGAATGGCCTGAGGCCAGGATGAAGTGGATTTGATGAATGTATAATACTGTATGTGCAGAGAGCATTTGGTCAATATCATTATCTCATTTTTGATGGAGGTGATGTTCAGTAGCAATTTCATCTGAGCTCTTCACATCCTTTTTTTTTACCTTTTTATCGTCTGTAACCTTTATACACTATAAAAAATATTTTGTGCGGGAACAGAAAAGGTTCTGTGGATATTAAAGGTTCTTTATGGGACCATACGGCAAGACAGAGAACATGTTTGGAACCTTTTTTTTAAGAGTTCACTGCAGACAGGGTGCTAAAATATATGAAGAGTTTGATTCCAAAATTAGATAATTTAAAAAAAATCTTGTTTTTGATTGTGAGCTCTTCACTCTTCAATTGATATCAATCAAACTGTAGTTGGTTTGTTTTGATTTTAGGCTTCATAACTAAAAAAATACAGCCAAGTAGCACAAAAAACACAATAAAAACATGATAACCTAATAATAAACATGTTTTGACAAATTTTTTAAAAACAAAGTATCTTGCTTTGGAACCAAACTCTTCATATGTAGCCATGTAAATATTTAAAGAGGCAAAAATACTTTGTATCAGCTGGCTCATGCCATAATATTACACTGCTTAGATTAAAGGGATGGTTTACCCAAAAATAAAAATTATTTCATCATTTTCTCATCCTCATGTTGTTACAAACCTGTATGAATTTATTTTCTCTGATTGACTTAAATAGTAGAAAAACAAATAGGATGGAATTCAATGGGTACAACTGTGCTTACCATCATTTATCAAAATATCTTCATCATTTATCACAATACTTCCATAATATTTGTTTTCCTATAAGTCAATGCTTACAATTAGCTGTGTGCTCACCATCACTTATCAAAATATCAATATAAAAAACTCATACAGGTTTAAAACAACATGAGGGGGAGTAATGATGACAGAATTTTCATATATTAATAAAGCTGTACAATAAACAAGCAAAAAAGAAAGAAAGAAAGAAAAGAGTTAAAAAAGGATAAAAGAAGGGTTTATCACGATTTCACTGATTCATCTGGTAGAGCATGAAGCAAGCAACATCAAAGTCAAGGTCATGGCTTTGAATCCAAGAAGTACACACTCTAAAAGCATCTTTCTAATACATAAATGTTTAATTCTATGTTAAAGCAGGGCGTGCATTCATATTACTGTGAGCTGTACAGGGGAGCCACCAGCCGTGCATGTATTTGTGCCTCAGCACCACAGTAACAAAATGTTCCAACATTAAGCAAATACAACAGAAGTGAAAAAAAACATGCCAAGTGTCAGCAGAAACAAAAAAGCAAAATGCAAAATACAGCCTCAATCATCTTTCCTCAAAATACTTTACCCCTTTTTGGAGGTTCTTATCTTAACCTTAATCTTCCACTTTAGCTTGATTGCAACTCTTAATTATTCAATTACTGTCAGATACTGCTCCTGTATAGTACTGTAAAACACGATTGCAATAGCAGAGCAAAAGGTCATGGGTCCGAACCCAGGGAACACACATACTGATAAACAATCTATAATAATAATAGAATTTGTAGCCATGGAAACACAGAGGCATTCACTTATAATGTATAGGTACATGTACACTA
Organism: Paramisgurnus dabryanus; assembly: GCF_030506205.2. NCBI lineage: Eukaryota > Metazoa > Chordata > Actinopteri > Cypriniformes > Cobitidae > Paramisgurnus > Paramisgurnus dabryanus. The sequence continues at coordinate 24,416,163 of NC_133357.1, forward strand.
CAGTACTACTGGGGTTCCCTAAGCAGATTTCACAGCAGGGGTAGGCACCGTTGGTCCTGGAGTGCCGACGTCCTGCAGATTTTAGTTCAAGCCTCGCCTACCTGTAGTTTTTTAGGTGACTCTTTAGACCTTGATTCGTTGTTCAGTTGTGCTTGATTAGAGCTGAAGCTAAACTCTGCAGGACATCGGCACTCCTGGACCGACGATGCCTACCCCTGCTCTACAGGGTACAGTATGTGTACAAAAATGTATATAAAAATGATAAAACCCTGCCATATACCGTAATACCGCACACAGAACATAACATAAGGATGATATGGTAAAAGAAAACAGTATATGTAAATATGATGGTGAATCTAAGGACATGTACATAACCACAGAGTAGCCATGAAATGACTGAGCATTCCTCTGTCTATACTGTATCACAAACAGATCTCATCCTTGGGCATTTTTATCACTGATGGCTGAACATTTCCACTGAAAAGCTTTCTGATTGAGCTCAATGAGATGAAAATGAGCATTTCCTGCACATCCCGTGACTCCGCACTTCTCTGTTTGCCAGTAATGAGGTTTTTTGTGGCCCTTGGGCTAAACTAGACACACAAACAAATGTGAAGCGTTGATATTTGGCTTCTTCATCATATCAGTGCTCATATCATAAATTCCCAAAAAATCTCTGTCCGTACGACAAACGTCTTAAAGTAAAGGGGGTGGTCATAAGACTTTTAACATGCAAATACTTATCGGACGTTACTGCGTAGTGGGTGCTTCGTCCAACTTTGCTTTTCTTTAGAGAGAGCTCAGACTTGAACTTTTGTACGCAGCAAATCCGAAATATCTTTGCACAAGATTTCCTGATGCATTCGCATGCGAATTGAAGTCAATGGAACGAATAGTGTAGTGTGACCGCCCCTTAACTCTTATATGGCTCTGATAACTCTTTCCATATGTTTAACAGGCTTGTTTTAGCCTCATTGCTTTGTCCTGAGGGTAACGCTGATCTGTCTCATTAATTCCAAATTGTATCTTTCAATTTATTGGTGCCCCATGGCTCTTCAATTAAGTGGCTGAATTTCTGGTGGGCATTAAGTTCTCACTGCACCACGATGGACCGCAGCATGACCACACCCAGTTTCAGTAGTTACTCATTGGTCTCCTGTATTCTTGCAGACGGGTGTTACTGATGGAGATACGGCCATATCTGAGGTGACAGTTTTGAGTGTTAACTGTAGCAGCACTAAGCTGAAGATTCACCTGAGCTGACAACCCTTTGAAAAGATTAACTTACACCAGCATGAATTTCCAATATGATACAAGGCTGCTGGTAGGCAGGGCTGGTTTGGCACTGGTCTAGCTGGCAGACACGAATAGGCATGTTGTTTACAAGTTAAACTTAGATATATGTTATATGTACCATTAGGTACGGACGTGTGTACATTTGGTACCAATATTTACCTTTAACTAATAAGTATCTTTGCAAAGCTATACTTTTCGAAGGTTAGAGCCTCAATGACATCTGAGGAAAATTGTTTGAAAATTTTTCTGACAGTCTAACCTAGGGCTGAACCAGAAAATTCGAATATTCGTTCCGTGGGTTGACATTCGATTTTCAGTTTTGAGATTCGAATATATATATATAAATATTTTTCAGCGTTAATGCAGAGCTTTTGCCAAGCAGGAAGTGCGCTTCACTCTCCCGCTCTGTAGGTGGCGCAGAGAGACCAACATCCATAGTCAACAGCCATCAAACAGCACCAGTGGAAGAGATCGCCTCGAACGGAAAGCGCGCTTCCTGCTTTGGCATTCACGCTAATAGTGTTGTAAATAACGTTCAGTTTCTTGCAAAAACTGATTGATTTGCTTCACAAGACGTCAATATGTCACACAGAGTTATGGGGGATTACTTTTGTATTGGATATATATGCTTTAGCTCTTAAAGTGTGCGGATCGGTTGACTTGCATGACGGAGCACTGGGGTTTCTGCAAAATATCTTCTTTATTGTTCTGCTGATGAAAAAAACATATTGATGGTGTAAGTGTTATAAATAAACTTGATTTTGAAAGTATGCTACCGTTTTATTACAGTTTGTTGAACTTCGTTCATTTATTTTCGTTGTTTTATTTAAATAGCCTACCCTACGTTGTCAGTAATTACTGTGCTGCTAATTTCTGATACGGGAATGTTTATTTGTTAGAAAAATGTTAGGCTACCTTATTAAAAGTATTGCTCTTGTGTTTTGTTTCACTAATGCTGTCCTCGCAGGACGCGTGACAGGCACGCCGCTTCCAGCTTGCGCTGTTCTGTAGTATTTTTAAAGTTTATTTCTTAAAGTTTATTCTAAACGTGTCACATGTCCATATTGCACGAAAAAAAGGCACTACACTCCCTTGAGTCCGCAGCAACACATCCGCCACATAATAAAACTAGACAGCCAGACACACACGCATACACACACACACACACACAGATTCCTGCCTTTATTAAAGAGAAAAATATGTTCAGCCCCTCCTTCCGAAGCTTCGAATATTCGATTTTATTTCTACTAGAGCTTCGAAGCTCAAAAAATGGTATTCGGAACAGCCCTAGTCTAACCCCTTTCACATAACACAGTCATCCCAGAAAAGTGCCATAAAATTGCGAGAGTGTCTTCCTTGTGAATGCAAATACATCCTGGATCTGATCCTAGGATCGATCACAGATTGGGGACCTAGTAACATTGCCAGGATCAGTCTAGGAATGTGCCTTGTGTAAACAAAAGGTATGAAGAATGCTGCAAGCGGTGTGTCACAGATCGCAGATATTAAGCAAACTTAAGTCGTTATGCAAAATTGTGCACAAAAAAGTGCAGAGTTACGGTGAATTGCCCTAAAGTGGGACATGTATTTTAATTTCAGACATCTGTGACAAGTTCTTCCTATTTGACGATTGTACCAGTTTCATATACTGTACGATTGGACATTTGAGAGGTTATGCAATTTTTTATTTTTGTGATGCCAAAGTTTCACTGGCATTCATGTATTTTTGGGGGACCTACAAACACTAGACCTTAGTTGTCCCACATTAGGCAGTGTCCCACTTTTGTAAGGACAATTCACCTTACATTACACGTCACCCCCTGATATCACGTGTCTTTACTGGATCTTTACTGGATGTGTGACAGAGTATTTTCCAGCATTTGTGTGTGAAAAAATCTGGTTGACTGCGGAAGCCTTACTGGATAAGAAATCTGGGGTGTGTTTCCTAAACAACAACGTAACTCGATGCTGAACTACCATATTATGATGTATAGTTGGAAAAACAAATTACTTGTCAACACTGTTTCCAGAAAACATAGTAACTTTGTCGCACATTCGTCGTTTGAACCATGGTGGTTCAACAATATAGTTGATTATGTCACATCGAAGGTGGAGTATTAATTTATCTGTTCAAATCAATTTAATGTCAGAATACTGCGGTATATAACATATATTGCACCAGAAGACCGTTTTTGTTATCATGATTTAGTTCTGTTGTTTTCTCAAAGATATTTAATTAATGCGCAAGTTCCTTCTTATGCAGGGTTCACACCAGACACGGTAGAGGCAGCAAGCACAAGTGATTTACATGTTAAGTCAATGTAAAGATGTGTTTAGGCATCCTGCGGTGCGGTATATGTGGTAAGCGCAGCGCGAATAGCAGGAACGGGCGTTCAACACGCATTGAGCGTTGCCGCAGGAAACACACGTGTTGACAAATCTGAACTGGCAGATTTTCGCTCCGCGTTAACCAATCAGGACCTTGCTGTAGTAGTGACGTGATTACAGTAAGGGAGCAGAGTTGCAGAGTCTTAGCGGAGTCACAGAAGCCCCTCCCTTGATGCGAATTTCCGCGTGAATGTCTAAAATGACTAGAATTTCACGCGCGAATGAAGTGAGTGAACTAAAATGTTAAAGCGTCCAACTATAGCGCGTTTTTGCCACTTCTACCGCGGCTGGTGGGAATGCACCATTACGTCACTCCTCCCAGGGATTCCTCAGGGTCTTAAAGTTTGTAGATCTGCGCACATGCACATTTTTCAAATTTAGTGCTTTAATTCTGTTTACAAACTCAAAGACGTAAAATAAAATTTTTATATATTTAGAATGATGGATATAGAATGTACTACATGTTTTTTTTTTTTTGCTTTTGTAGTTTAAAAGCATGATCAATGTAAGTCTACATATTATAATAACAAGAAATTCTAACCACAGGTGAAGAGCTGTCGTACAAACCACACAAGTTTGTGATGCAGCTTGCGAATGTTCGTTTGAACTATGGTTTCGGGAAACACCAAATCGTTGAACTTTGGGAGTAACGACGAAACTTACGATGGTAGTTGGCTAACGATGCTTTTGTGTGAATGCTGATTTTTTTTTAGTGGAGAGGTTGGAAAATAAAAGACCTAAAGTTTTTCAATAAGGAATGGAGTTTTTCCATAATGTTGTGCCTGTTTGAATTGATTCCTTAACAGAATCCCAAAGGGCAAGTATGGAATAATGTCCTCCTGCCATCTACAGTATGATCCAGTATACTGACCATTACTTATCTCTTATCGAGCTGAACTCATAACACACAACTGTTCTGAGAGCAGATGGGAACCAGTGATGATAAATGACAGTAATAGCGTTCTGTATCAGATTCATCCCTGCTTGACTGCTAACCGAGCAAATGCTGTTTTCAGATCGCACCATCATTTCTGGATTCGGTGACGATAAATATATTTGTAAAATGGATCAAATGGCATAAATATTTTAAAGTTCAACAACGCTTTAATGAGATAAACACAAAGACTGCTTTCTATACAACCTTTTAATATGTAAAAAAAAGCAACTTCTCTGAATTACAGAAAACATCACAACAGTTACCAAAATCCATTCCCTCAGGAAATCACAAATTATATCTCTATAATATCTCTATACAGTATTGCAGACCTTAGCTTAAGTCTCCTGCATCCAGGGGCGATTCCAGGATTTTATAAATGGGGGGACACAGGGGGGACCAAGAACCAGTCAGGGGGGGGCCAATCAAAAACTTCAAATGAAAATAAATACTGGTTTAGAAAATATTAAGCATGGTTCCCAAAATCTTGTGCAATGCCACATGTTCTAATATAGATGGTATTAATTTTTTGTATTTTGCATGGATTAAACAACAGTTCTGTTCCAAAATAGTTCACTTTAAATAAATTGTCATAATTTACTCATCCTATAGTTATTTCAAACCTGTATTAGTTTTTCTTCGGCTGAACACAAAATAAAATATTTTGAAGAATCTTAGTAGCCAGAAAGTTGATGAACCCCACTGACTGCATGTTATTTTGCTCCTACATATGAAGTCAATGGGATCCATCAACTGATTTTGGTTACCGACATTCTTAACTCTTTTCTTTTTTGTGTTCAGCAGAAGAAAGAAACTCATACAGGTTTGAAACAAGTTAAGGTATATGACCATTTAAATTAAGTGAACTGTTCCTTTAAGTTGGCTTTCTACATTGCGTGTAGCTGGTATTAGTTAACATTTTGACATATCAGGATTTTGGGAAAATATTAGCTTACTTAAAAATTTGTTTTTCTACTCTGTCTGATCTGACTTTCATTGTTTATTAGCCTATATTGTATTTTAACACAACTGAATGCTATTTTTTACATATTATCTTTTCTGTTGTCAAACACCAAGAAAGAGTTTAAGCTAGTGACTAAACACGACCCAATAACACCTCGTGTTTAATCCAACCAGCTGTTACTTTGTACTGCTAAAATCGACTGCGACATTGTCTGATACAATTTACATTGAAGAGCTGATACGAGGTGATTTCGGATTACATGTGTGTCTCGTGCAAGGTTGCTCTTCTCATCTGATTGTGTTTATGAGCGCTTTTAATTTTAAATGCGAGTGATAGTTGTATTGTAGATGGCGTATTGCGCAGACAATTCAGCGCAAATTCAAAAATATCAGAAAATACTGTTAAGCGTGCGCGCGCATACCGCACCATAGGGAGGGAGAGAGAGAGCTTGTGCACAGAGAACTGGTGTGTGTGTAGGAAAACACTAACCTTTCGTTAAGTCATAATACTCGATCATCCGTTTTCTCTGTCAGTAACATCTGTTGACTGTTAACTTTTACGTGAAAAGAGAACGGAGGAACCAAGGTGGAAAACACTGCCAACTTTTAACTCCTTCACTCAGTGTCAGAGAGGCACTGTTGAGGTTCCGCACGCAGCAGTGAGAAAGCGTGCACGCGAGAGAGAGAGAGAGAGAGAGGCTCTGCTGAGCGCTTGCAAAAGCACATGAAGCCGTTTTAAATAGTAAAATAAAATGTAAATGGTAATCATGGAAAATCTATTTGATTTGTGCCAGTGTTGAGTCTGTGGCTGGGCGCCCTCCTTCTCGTTTGCACGAGTCTCAAATCAAACAGTGATTGATAACTGGTCCAATTGTGTGGTGGATGGTGTCTCTTTCCTCGTGTTTTAAAAACGCGCCACTACTGTGCTCGCTTCGTCTTCGGGTTCGCGCGAGTCTCAAATCAAACAGTGATTGACAACTGGTCCAATGGTGTGGTGGGTGTCTGACAACTGGTCCAATGGTGTGGTGGGTGTCATGGTGTCTCTTTCCTCTTGTTTTAAAAACGCCCAACTACTGTGCTCGCTTCGTCTTCGCGTTCGCGCGAGTCTCAAATCAAACAGTGATTGACAGCTCTCTGGTCCAATGGTGTGGTGAGTGTCATGGTGTCTCTTTCCTCCTGTTTTAAAAACGCGCAACTACTGTGCTCGCTTCGTCTTCGCGCGAGTCTCAAATCAAACAGTGATTGACAGCTCTCTGGTCCAATGGTGCGGTGGGCATTTTCAGCTTGACAGTAAATCTAGCTGGCCCAATGAGATTGGAGGGGGGGCACCAGGGGGGGCCAATCATATTCCAAGGGGGGGCGGTGCCACCCCATGCCCCCCCTCTAGACACGCCCCTGCCTGCATCTCAAATTCTCCTTTTGTAAGAAATACCTCACATCTGTTTCAGAAAAGGTTTAACAATATCTCATAATTTGCCCCAAAAGTATACTGTCAATGAATATATTTTAATATGAACTCCAACATTTCTACTTAAATTCATCAAAGACCAAATGATGTACTATCTTTATTCTATAGATTTGCAACTAATACAATATAAATATTTGTATTTCTTTATACTGTACTACAGTAAATGCTGGGTTGTTTCAACATGTGGTTGGGTTTAAATTAACTTATGCTGGGCTCCTTCAAGGCTCTCCTGATTTTGAAGGTTGTCCTTTTTGTAAACTTTTTTATCATTTTGTTTACTTCATGACTCCTGAGATACCTTCACTGTCTTGTCAAATTCTATGCCTGTGTGTGCACGGGGAATGTGATCAAAAAAATAAATAAAATGGCGGCCAAGAAAGCATCTGGATCACAAATTTCGTGTACTGTAAATAAAGTTATATTTTCACTTTATACACCTTTTCATTGGACTTCTAGCGAGAAATAAGTTTTGTAGTTTTTAAATATGCGATAAGTTATCAGAAAGGTGCTCTTCAAACTGAATTCCATTACACTGCCTATGAAGGCTGTCCAAATACGTTTCCCCGAGCTGCCTTCATGCCACCGAAGTAATTGCCTCATGAGGCAGCGAGGTAACAACCCAGCTGCCTTCGGTTTCGGACACAGCCAACATGTTGCCCTGAGGACATCTCTCACTTGGCAAAATCAGGCTGAGTCTGTTTCAACCAGAAATTCTACAATCTCTTGTTGTAAACCATGACTGGGTCAAAGACGGACATTTTCTAGGATGGTTTACTTTATGTGTTGGGTTTGTCTATATGTTACCCCTTTTTTTGTGTATAAACCTTTGTTTCTATCTCTCTTCTACAGAAGTTAAGGAGCAACAACCGAGACAAAGTTTTTATCTCTGAACCCTACAATTTTTATTTCGGGTTGACATGTACCATTTGGATGTTTCAAAGCTTCACAAACCAAAATTCCTCAGTATTGTACAGTATCCCAAATCTCTCTCACACACATGAACTTACACTTAACACAACCACACACATACTCAAAGTGCTATACAAAAATTTGCAAACACAACTCAACATCATCCGAGCCTGGAAGAGCTATGAGTTATTACAATTAATTGGCTTCTTACAGCTTCAATAAACTATCAGCAAAAATACCTTCAAACAGTGCTTTAAATGCCCATGCATGAATGCATTCAATAGCGCTACTGTACTCCAGCTCACGTCTGAAGCCCTGATGACACAGCATTTGTCCTTGAGAATGTCCCTTCCTAGTGATCCCCCATCTATTGCAGGAGAATCCCAAGAGAGCAAAAAACACTTACCAGAGAGAGAGAGAGAGAGAGGGAGAGAGAGAGAGAGAGAGAGAGAGAGAGAGAGAGAGAGAGAGAGAGAGAGAGATATCTTTCAATCCAATGTGTCTTCTAGCATCCTATACAACCTCTAACCCAAGCTCATAAATGAAGAGCAAATGGAAAAGTCCTCTGCATCCCTGATGGCTCACCTGAGAATATAAGACCCACGTGATCTCACACGCATCTTAGTTAGTGCTTCATTACAATAAATGAATACAACTATGGTCAGATTAGCCAAGATATCACCTGGCATCCAAATATGCCTAGATTTCCATACGAGCTCAATCACTGGTCATCAAATATTCAAGACCAAGTCAGAGCAATGCTTTCCAATATTTTAATAGCTTCATTTCTGTGCAATTGTCTCATGCATGTCAATTCATATTTAGCCTGGAATTGAAGGAGACAACACTGATTTCTGAAGGAAGCATAACCGACAACTCACCTATATACAAGTCTATACAAGAGCAATCTCTGGGCAATCGAAATGCAGTTTGATTGTTTTCCACTTTTTAAGTCAACTAATAAATTTTTTCCCCTAATGCAAGGTTAACATGGATTTTAATGGCAGAGGAAGCACGCATCCGGCTCTCACCCCGCTACACTCAACCGCAGACCTCTTTTAATGCTCTCCATTGTCTGTGATCTTTTTCTGTGCGATCTGCAGTTACAGCAGATACACCGAGAGCTGCAGCATATTGTGTTGCCTCTGTGCGGTGGAGCAGAGCAGGGTGTTGTTTCCATTTGCCTTGCGGGGAAATACAGCAGCTGTCAGGAGGACATTCAGGAAGACACACTGCGCCCATGCACGGACACCTCAAAACAGCCACCCGCCCGCGTTCGACTTTGCCCTTGCGCACTGCTCCGGGACCAGCTTCCCGTGACCGTTGTGCAACTATGAGGTGGGAAAGAAAACTGATCCCGGATCAGTGAGTAACGGCGAGTCCTGCCACTAGGACCAATGTACATGTGCCAAATACACAAATCAATGCTGATTAAAACTGATTTGAAGTTAAAGCATCAGTTAAACATCTCCACTCACCAACTCCAGCATAAAGAGCCCAACTGGCACTTTTCATCAGCATAAACACATTGCCGGTTCGAGAGAGTTACACGAGACCAAAACTGTCACAAATGTATGAATCACACACTGCAGTACTCCACTAATCACCGAGCCCAGACTGTAATGGGCTTCCCTCTCCACAAACGTCTAGTGCCATGAACCACCTTTCTACCGTCCAGTGCAGCACGACTCCCTGTTTGAAAAAAAGCACGTTCAAAAGGCACACACCTGACTGCGGCGTTCTCCTCGGTCCTAATCCTCAATGAACGAGGCACTTAGGGGTTAATGTTTCAGCGGCGCGCGAACGTCTCCTGCACGCTCTTTTCCATCAGCCCGAGAAACTGCAGTCATTCCCCCTCTTTCGTTACTGCAGCACTACACACACACACTCATTTCGGCGAACACACGCATACACCCCTCCCCTCCTCCTGTTCTCGTTCACTTTCTCTCTTCCCACAGAGAAAACCCCCCCAAACACACTCCTTCCTTCCCCCACCCTTCCAATTCCGTTCTCTTCCGAAGCCGCCTGATTGGAGATTCTGCTCACACAGCTCTGCATACATCTCTGCTTCTTTTTTATGTCTTTTTCTATTCAGCTCATGCACGCCGATGGGGTCAATATACGGCACTTACCATTCCTTTCCCTGCCAAACTCAGTGGCCTTAAATCACCCTGTTTCTTTTGCAGAAATGCACCCCAGGACTGTACGAATGCAGTTCGGATGGGTTTCTGGATGGAAGAGAAATGGGAATGTGGAGCGGTTGGCTGAATTTTGAAAAAGGGGGGCTGCGGAGCGCTGCTTAAAATGTGTTGCAGCAGAAAGAGACAGAAGGCGAGACGGTCGTAAAGAGATGGAGCTGTAGTAGGGCTCCCATGATGTTTTTTAGATATTATGTTAAGTCATTAATGCAAAAAAAAAAAACCTTCAAAGGGTGATCAGGACCAAGATTTCATAACATCCTTAAGGGGTTTATTTGGCAGTTATGACTGCCTGATTTGTACATTATAACATTTTTGCTCATTACAAGCTTACTAATAACCAAATAAATAACTAAACAGAAATTGGATTCCAGTTCAAATTATTCTGTAAAAAGAAAATAGACTGCATAGTGCTGTATATAAAAATTAGGGTTCATATGGTTTATACTTAAATGTAGGGGTGAAAAGCCTGGAGTATAGTATGCACACGGTCGAACACACATCCTTGCAAAGTATAGTTTATTTAACTCGTACATGTATACAGACGCTTGTCGCATGCACATTGCGACAAAATGGAATGCATCAACAGGGCTACATACTACATTCTCCTGTAGCACGAACTCTTCTGATGACGGAAATTGTTTTTGTAAATTTGTAAAAATACTTTGGCCTTAATGGGACACGTATTTATTCAGTTGCATGGCAATAACTGTGATTTCCATTATTCCTTTAGCATACGTCTTATTCTATTTTATTTATTTTATTTAAACCAAGCAGGTATTTTATTTATAATGTGTAAACTTTTTTAGTATATGTGAATTGTTGATGTGTACAAACGTTAATAATAAACAACAAGTATTTTTATCTTTTGCCTTTCCCCCCAACTGTAGCAAAATTAAACAGAACTTTACTTAAAAACCAAGGTATGCGGTGAACCGTAAATTGTCGTTAATAATAAACAACAAGTATTTTAGGTTTTGCCTCCCCCCAAGTTTAGGGAAATTAAACCGAAACATTTCCTAAAAACAGAGGTACGCAGTTAACCCATAAATTGTCGTAAATAATAAACAACAAGTCATTTTATGTTTTGCCTTCCCCCCTAACTGTAGTGAAATTAAACCGAAACTTTACTTAAAAACCGACGTACGCAGTGAACCGTAAATTGTCGTTAATAATAAACAACAAGTATTTTTGTGTTTTGCCCCCCCAAGTGTAGGGAAATTAAACCGAAACATTACCTAAAAACCGAGGTACGCAGTTAACCTGTAAATTGTCGTTAATAATAAACAACAAGTATTTTTGTGTTTTGCCCCCCCAAGTGTAGGGAAATTAAACCGAAACATTACCTAAAAACCGAGGTACGCAGTTAACCTGTAAATTGTCGTTAATAATAAACAACAAGTAATTTTATGTTTTGCCTCCCCCCCAGCTGTAGCAAAATCAAACCAAACCATTAATTAAAAACCGAGTTACGCAGCGAACCGTGAATTGTCGTTCATAATAAACAACAAGTAATTATCATTTGCCTTTCCCCTCCCAACTGTAGTGAAATTAAACCAAACCGTTACTTAAAAAACGAGGTACACAGTGAACCGTGAATTTTGTGAATTCACTGTTACACCTGGAGTATACATACTCTAAAAACAAACTAAAAAAAGTGGTTTATTGCTTCATAATTATGAGCCATTGTACTTATGTAGAACTATATAGTGCTCTGTAGAACCATAAGTGGTGCTATAATTACCTCATATGGTTCTTCATAGGTGCTATAAAGCACCAAAAATGGTTCCCCTATGATTACAATCTTTTAGTGCTATTTTGCACCATTGTTTTTAGTCTAGACGTATACAGTATACATACAGTATAAATATATGACCAAAGTGTGTGATGTCACAACTTTCAAAATCATGAACATACAGATTTAAATATTTTTCATATACATATACAGATATATGATATTTGATCATATTTCAAGATAAGTAATGCTTAAAAATACCTCATGATATAGACACTCACAATTGCAACTTGCATTGTGCATTTCTTGGTGCATGATATCATAATCAATGCAAAAGCATTTTCTGCAGCTAATGGAAGCACTGAAGTGCTCAAACTCCCATCAGTCATGAGGACAGAAAATAAAACGCTAACAGTGTGATTAAAGCAACGAATCACATCATTCTGAGTGAATGCCTATCAGATTATTGCAGCGGCAAGATCGTGGCATGTTCACGGCTTGATCCACCTGTACTTCCTGTTCGTCTGCTGCGCTTTTAGTCACAGCCCTCGGGGAACACACAAGGCCTTTGTTTCGTGTCACAAAAATTACCCATCTCCCTTAAGTGTCTGCCTCCTTCAGACCTGATGAAAACGAAATCAATAACGCCTCAATCACTCTAAGCCAACGAGAACGAGGCGGCCTTTCCCATTTCTCCATCAAGCCGTCAATGACAGCTGGATCATTCGACCCTTGCACACTGTCAATATTTGGAGCGAACAAGCGGCACATGCTCGATGTGAGATTATTCACATTAATGGGGAGAATTGGATTCTTTTAGATGGAACAGCTTGAAATTGGTCTAAAATAAATCAATATGTAACAGTTTTTACCAAAGAAAAGTATTCAATCTATTATACCAACCTCAAAACATTGTCTCTTTTTAGTAAAACCATATGAGGGGTTCCAAAATGTAAGACTAAATGGAAAAACACAGGTGTAAAATACTGCTCAGCCACTTGTATTTAACAACATGCTGTTCGACTCAGACTTGAAGATGTTTAAAAGCAGCGAAAAAGAAGCTAAAGAACATATCGAACAGATCACACTGATTTCAGGAAGATGGCTCTTAAATAGTAACCGCTCTGCGACACAATATTGACCAGCTTTGGATATATTATGCGTGGACATGTAACCTAAGCTTGCAATTGAAATTACTTCCTTTCTGAGTCAAAGGTCAGGGTGAATGTATGTATACTTTAAGTGTTTAATTACAGACTGTCATATAAGAGCAGGTTTGGGAAAACCTTGTGCTATCTTCAATGATCCAGATACTTCAACATTTTCTAAATCAATGCCAAAATAGATGAGATAACGTCTTGGCTGAATCTTCATTCTCATCTTCTCGCTTCCTGAAAATTTAAGATACAAGACTCACAATGAATTCCATTCACATTTAAGTATACTAGCACAGTTTACATTTAAATTAACATCTTCAAAAGGAGAATCCTTTTTGACTGCTTTGAGACATTTTATTAATACCAGGATGTTTTTTAATAATAACGTTTCATTATAGTAACACATCTGTAATTGAACACATTTTTACAGCATCGCCATACCCTGCAAAAAATGATTTTCAAGAAAAAAAATTCTTAGTATTTTTGTCCTGTTATTAGTAAAAAATATCTAAAAATTCTTAAATTAAGATGCTTTTTCTTGATGAGCAAGACGAAAATAAGTCTAACATAATATCTAATGTAAGTGATTTTGTGCACAAAACAAGCAAACAAATCTGCCAATGGGGTAAGCAAATTTTTCTTGAATTTTTCTTGAATTTAGTGTTTAAGAAAAATGTTCAAGATTGTTTTGCTTACCCCATTGGCAGATTTTTTATTTATTTTTTTTTGCTTGTTTTATGCACAGAATCACTTAAATTTGATATTTTTGGTCTAAAAACTAGACTTATTATTTTTTTTGATTGTTTTGCTCAACAAAAAAAGCATCTTAATTTAAGAATTTTTAGATATCTTTACTGAAAACAAGACAAAAATACTAAGATTTTTTTTCTTGAAAATCACTTTTTGCAGTGTATTTCTAGTTTAAGTTTAAGGGAGTCATAGCCAGAGGCATTCAATGACTCATAACCTGTTAAAAGTGCTGTGAAGATTTGAAAGTATTACATAATTATTCTGATGGGTTTTCACAAAGAATGAACTGAGCCGTTGTTTAGCTTTGTTTATTTGCATGCACTGTTTTACTGCCTGACAACTGAAATTAGGCAAAACGTAAAGCTAAATGCAGTTTGAGCAGAACAACTCCCCGTTTTGCAGACTGAGTGGTAGTTTTTGAGAAATACAGCAGACTTTGATAATTTAACATAGTTGGGTTGGACCACGTACGTAGCCATGCGGGACCTCTTTACTTATCTTTACACTGCTAGGTGTATGGGGGCTTATTGTGTACTTTTCTCTCGGGTCCCAAATCTCTTCATACAAGATTCCGGGTCACAGTGCTTTTCCTAATAATTTAATTATGATCTCATGAAAAACTTGTTCTGCTTAATAAAATTATTTCGCACATGGTTAAACTGGATTGCAGGTTTTGCACTGAAATACCGACCTCTACAGTTGTACAACCGTCTAGCAGTAGCAAGAATCCAACATCCGACTCAAGTAACCCAAAACCAACATTCCCATCTCTATACTAATGCTTTCGTTCAGCCAGACGTTCTCTCACTCTCTGCCCTCCTCAGTATGGTGTATGGTTTCAGCTGTGAAGCTGGTGCGAGTCGAGCTGAGGGAATACCTCCAGATAGAGCATCCTGCAAACAGATTGTAGTGAAAGCAGGGGAGGGGTGGCTCTGGCACTGGCGAGATACTCTTGGCTGCTATAATCCAACCCTCATACTGGGGTTGTCTTGTTTTTCAGAAACAGACTGAGTGAACATCTTTTGCTGACTGACATCCGTTGACATTTTAGTTTAGCTTAACATATGGGAGTTACAGTTCAGTGAGAAAACTATTCACACACGTTTGACATGAAACTATACTGTACTGTACAATGTATTTTAAACCATCTTAATATGATACAGTAGCTGCTTCTTTTAACGTGGTAGCTGGTCCAGGTTAGATTAGGTGGATAAACAGCTGTCCTACCATCTTAATCAAGCTGGTAGACCATCTTGGACAAGCAAATAAAACCAATAAAAAACTGCTGATAAACCTACATAAAGTAAGTTGGTATGAGAAAGCAGATCTCTTGACTTTGGAGCTCTTCTAGCTTAGCCAGTGACATGAAAAAACCCAGCTATTCAAGCACCTAATCCAGCCTGGACCAGGTATAAATCATCATCAGTAATCAATGATCTTAAGCTTAACTGTAGAGTAAGGTAAATCCTAAATCCAACTAGAGATATTCATGCAATTTATTTTATAACAAGAGCACCAAATCTCTTGAGTTTAGAGCAGGTGTGCACTGAATCTCAGAGAAGTAAAAAGAGCAAATGACCACGGCTGGAGGTATTGATCTGACACCAATAACCCATAATAAAGCCAATGGCTGAGCATAAGCCTGGGAGTGTAAATGGAGGAAGGAATCAATAACTTTTATGACGGTGACTAAGACAGCTTTTTTTATAGCACCTAGAAGCATCTGGTCACTGCAAATCTGCACAGTCATTTCACCAAAACAAATGGGCCTGATGACATCACAGCACAAATCTGTAAATGTTTTAATCTATAATTCTTCATTTGCACTTCATTAAATGCACTCGCTATCAGCATAACACAATGTGCCATGTGCTGCCATATCAATTCCCAATCAATGGTCTTATGCAAGTCAATGAAAATGAATGTTTTTCTCATTTTAACCGATAAAGCTACTCAAACATGTACAAGTATTCGTTTTTGTCAGACCCTCACACAGAGTTTCCAAGCAACTATCAATTAATTAAATGACTCAGATGAATTCTTGGGGGTGGGGCCTTGAAAAAAAACCCAGGTTGCGTAGCACATAAAAGGATACCCTATAAATCACAACCCCTCCCCTACAGCTCTACAATCATCACACATTAGCACACCCATTGTTTTGCCGTCTGTCTAAACAAACCGAATTGTGAGGTGGCACTGTTTTATGTTATGAATAAAAAAATACACAAATGAAAGCCCAGAAGACTCATGTATTTTTCACTGTCCAACAAAAGGCAAAATGTTGATATAGTTGCAGGGTTTCCCATTGGATTTTGTAAGGCAATGACGCTGGGTGACGTCACAGTGACAACCTACTTAGCATATTACATAGTAGACACAAGCTGTGTAGTAATTCGAAGGCTGCAACCTCTGAACGCTGCATTCCAAGGCCGATTGCGTCACAGCATCACGACTGAAGGCTAGTAAGGCCGTCCCAATTCAAAAGATGCAGCCTCAAAATGCATCCATTTTCCTGGAGCTGCGAAGGACAGAATAAACGGATTCTTTACAGCCTAGGCGATTCCACGGTTCATTAACAGCACATTTTAAGGATGCGATCTTCAAAGGATCCAGCCTTCGAATTGGAACACAGCTACAGAGTATGCTTACCTGTTGCGGAAAAAGTAATACCAAGCACTTGTCGCTAATCACTATGGTTTTTCCGAAGGAAAAAGTCAGTAAATGCCGCAAGCCTAGGTGTTTGACACTGGGATTTGGGTGACTGTGAGTAATAGAAGAATGCTTTGCTGCTTTCTAAACAATTTAAAATGTTAGATATCTTTATGTTGTGATGAGAGGTCTTTCGGTTCGTTTTAAAACTATGTGGAACAATCTAGAACATTTGAGGACCACTGCTATCAAATACAATAAATGCCAGGCATGAAGCTTTTAGTCTACAAAAACTTTGGTTTAAAAACAACCCAAATCGGCTTGTTTTCAGACAAATGGCTGGGTAATGGGACAGAACACACGCTGAGCTTACTTGACCCATCAAGTTGGGTTGTTTTTTAACCCAAAGGATGGTTTCATTGTTATTTAAACATTGGTTTATTTTTAATTATCTGAAAAAGCAGATTATGTGTGTTTACAGGACATTAATCCCGTCATGCATCACTAGTCTTCCTCTATTACAGCATGTTATTTGCTTAGATTTTTATAGGCTATGGTAGTGTTTTTCCCAAGTGTGGGGCGGGCCCAACTAGTGGGGAATAGGAACAAGTGGGGCGTAACAAATGTGAGGAATTTTGGTCATTTTTGTGATCGCTATTAATTCCTTTATTTATTGACCATACGCTCAAAACGACATATTTTAATATAAGCCTAACTTAAAACAACATCAGACTGTGAAGAAAATGTCATGGTGAAACATAGCCTACAAGAATTAATTAATGTCGGAATGTTAAAGGGGCATTGCGTAGGTTCTGAAATTTCTAACCGTTACTGACACCAGGGGCGTTTAATAAACTGCAGCCAGTTTCATGCTCGTTCTCGGTGGGTTAGGGTTAGGGTTAAGGTTCGTATGAGCACAACCACAACAACCAGAGTTGCTGTAGCAACCACAGACAGCTCATTGAGATTCGCCAGCATGTTTACAGATGTAAGAAAAGTTACAGTACTGTAAGGTTATTGTTTGACAGACCATATTTTAGTAAAATGTTGCAGTGCTACTTTATATTTTCAACTGAAGTCTACTTCTAAACGTTTTGTAAACTACATTGTAAAACACACTCCCGACACTCACAATATTAATGCACTCGTGCTCTGAATAAAGATAATTCATATAAGACAGTAACTTTTGAAACGGTCCTGTCCTACATGCTATCGTTAGAATTACACCACAAAAACAATAAAATAATATATTACAAATGGTCTCTAACTATGTCTTACCTTTGCAGTAAAAAGAAAGCCAACTCGGGGTCTGTTTTCATACCCAGCGCTGACCCAAGAATCAAATGCCAATCCGATGTTTACTCTTGTCTTTGCCCCGACGCCAGTCACACTCTATTTTGGTCGCAATAGGTAAGGATTTTTTTTAACTTACAAGGAGTTTCCGTGAAGGTTGGTCGCTTCTTTCCGTCTGCGGAGTCCATCTGAAACGTGCTAGCGATTGCCGCTGTTTATATGGAACGCCCAAGTAGACGAGCACGCGCATGACATCACATTTTTAATTTTCGCGCCAATTCAGTCCCGACTCCTCCACACACAAAAGAGCCTACAGGCTGATAGAAACAACCATGGAGGACAGTCAAGGTGTCATCTCTCTATTACATTATGCTTGGCTCATAAATATAAAAATGAAAACTCTATCTTAAAGATTTTTTTAATTAATAAGCTACATAATGCCCCTTTAACTTAAACGGAACAAAAACTTGAGAGTCTTGAAATGTGGAGAGACTAAGATAAGATAACAATGAATAAGAAACGGAATGAAAACCTAATCAACCAAAAAGTTAGCCGAAAAGAAAGTATGATGACTTTTGTCAGAGACCAAATACAAACCCAGTTGCATTATTATTTACTTTTGAACAAAGTCTTATTTCATGCAAAGTGATAATACATTTGCATGTTTATTTTCTCTATTGAAAGTGTTTAATGCTGATATGTTTTAAAATATGATGTGATTAAATAAAAAAATGTAAAGCCTAGTTTATTACCATTTTATTGGGGCAATTGGGAGAGGTGGGGCTTGGAACCCTTCCCTACCTACAAAGTAGAAAAACACTGGGCTATGGATTAAAAACATTACGTAGAAATGTCAGATTTTGATTAAAGGAAACGTTTTAAACATACAAAAAAAAAAGAGTAACCAAAGTATTTACGATCCTGTGGGCTAGGGTCTGCCTTAACACGATACTATCGTGTAGCGACGATAGTCAGACATATGGCCAATAACGGGCTTTCATGAATAAAGTTGGCGATAGATATTATTATTATCATCATTAACAGGCGCATTGCTTTTTGTGGGCTTCACTTGAGCTTGTAATGTGCACGTCTTGGACTCTAGCTCGGACCTGAACATGTGGGACATGGACTCCTTATAGCACCTGAACTGATAATGTGCATAACTTGGACTCTTCCTAAAACTAGACGTTGTCACACATATTTGCTTTTTCTAGTAAACAGTAATGATTTTATGGATAAATATATCGATACCAACCTTGTTTGTCCGCATAACTCTGTCAGTGTAAAAAACGCTGCCTCTCCACACCTAAAGTGAATTCAAATAGCACCACTCAAGTTAATTTGACCCAGCACTTGGAATGATGCGTCACGGGAGGGGTGCATTCATTCAACTGCCAGTGAAAATGACCCAAATATTAACCCAATGATTGGGTTACACAAAACTACCCAAGACTAAACAAATAACACCAATTAAATGACCCAAAAGGCTCAACCCAGCGTTTGGGTAGAAAAATAAGCATTTTAGAATGTTGGGATGGTCCCAATCCCCATAACAACCACGACTGCTATCTCCAGATGAAGAAAGTCAGAGATAAACTGACTTAATCTTCATCTCTCCATGAGCTTTCCCCATCCCTACAGTACATCATACACATACTCATTCTCTTCATCTCACGACAGCATTTTTAAGGCTCCTGCTGTTTCTTGAAATTAGCACTAATGTGAAAGTGCATTAAATGATCTGTTCGCCCGTGACTACCTCGTCCCCCAAGAGCTTCAACAAATCCCTCATATTACATTTTTACTTTTGATTCCCACCATGATGACGAACAAAAGCCTAGCCTTGCACATAACAAATTGTGTTGTTTTGGCAGTATAGCCAAGCGAATAACCACATTACACCTAGGTTGTTAACTTTACCCAAAATGTACCTAGGAGGTACCAGAAAGCATTGATTGAAACTGACCTTTTAGGACAAATTTCATTCGCAGGAAGACAATATCAAATAAAAACACATGGACCCAAACAGAAACGCTCAGAGCCAGAACCTTCCAGCCACTTGATAATATTACGGTTGTTAGTCCACCCAAACCATGAAGAAATAAACCTAATGTGGCAGATCTGAGACAATCACTTTAAAGAGAATTGCCTCTACATTCCTTCTTGAAAAAGGTAATTGGATCTTTCTCCTACTTGTTTGTTTCCCAAGAGGACAAATGGCCAAGGGGAAGACAAAGCATCCCTGATGGCTGCGAATCTCTGGTTAATTGTTTTGTTCGTGTCCAGACTATAAGCACTAAGTGTTTTTGTCCACTCTGATGATTCAATTTAAGCAATGAGAAAACTTCAGGGACAAAGAATAGAGGGCCAAAATTACATGCGACTTCTTTCACGGTGTAAAGGACAAAATAATCTTACTTTAAAAGTAAAAATGAGAGCACTTTAAAATAAAGGTAACAAAGCAAAATTTTATATTATAAAAGGTGCTTTTCCTGTTTTGGAAACTTTAAAGCAGAGATCTTATTTTTTAGCAGGGGCCCTCTATACAATATAAGCATTATGTACCAGGCCTATAATAATATCCATAGTGCCATATAAATGCTTACAATCAGTGGCGTAGCAAGTGAGTCCCAGGCCCATATGCAAAAAAGATTTACGGGCCCCCTTAAGCCAAAGCCCCCCCCCCCCCCAAACCTTGCTCGTTGGCACTGTTAACTGTGGCGTGCAGGTCTGTTAACAACATATACTTTTAACAAGGTAGTCAAATATTACTCTACTTTTTTACTTTAAAGAGTAGATTTAAATAAAGAAAAACAAAATGTTTTGAGTAGTTTTTGATTCGTGACTAACTTCACCTTCTCTTTTCTCTTTTAGGCCCCACTTTTATGTTTATATTTGTCCATCCTTAATGTTCATGTAGATAGCCGCTATAGTAACCTCTCACACTGTGTTTTCTTTTTTTTTTGGCACCGCGATGCGTCATGTAAAAAAATTATGGCGTAGTAGTCTACGGCAGCCGCAGAGTGCAAAAAAAATAATAAATGCAAACAAGAAATGATGGAGAAATTAGACATTACAGAGAAATAAGAAATCACTACACATGATATGCATACAAAAATATATTTATTGCTGCCACAAATAAAAATGTAATTGAAAAAAAAAATATTAAAAGCTGCGGCGGGCCCAGGGCCCCCTATTGGCCCGGGCCCATTTGCACGTGCATACCCTGCATGCCCAGACGCTATACGCCACTGCTTACAATACAAAGTGCAGATAGTGGTAGTTTATTAATCCAAAAATGCAAGAGTGACACGATGAGACAAGACACTTGAACATAAACATGAACAAGAAACAGAACATCCCAGCTACAATAACCAAGAAGAGAAAACAGAAAATACTGAGGTATTTACATTGAACAAAATATAAACACAACACTTTTGTTTTTGCCCCCATTTTTCATTAGCTGAACTCAAAGATCTAAGACTTTTTCTATGTACACAAAATGCCTTTTTCTCTCAAATACTGTTCACAAATCTGTCTAAATCTGTGTTAGTGAGCACTTCTCCTTTGCCAAGATATCCCATCCACCTCACAAGTGTGGCATATCAAGATGCTGATTATACAACATGATTATTGCACAGGTGTGCCTTAGGCTAAGCACAATAAAAGGCGACTCTAAAATGTACAGTTTATCACACAGCACATTGCCACAGATGTTGCAAGTTTTGGTGGAGTGTGCAATTGGCATGCTGACTGCAGGAATGTCCACCAAAGCTGTTGTCATATGCCTGAAGCGCTGATATTTTAATTTTACCTTAAAGATTGTGCTTCATGCTGTTCATTGTACAGTATTTAGTATCAACCTATTATTGTTGTTTATTGATCCCTAATTTTATTTTTAAATATTTATTCTATCTAACAGTGCATTAACATTATAGACCACTTTGGGGTCACAGAGCCCCTGCGGAAATACAGTAATG
The DNA here is from genome assembly GCF_030506205.2 of Paramisgurnus dabryanus. Classification (NCBI taxonomy): domain Eukaryota; kingdom Metazoa; phylum Chordata; class Actinopteri; order Cypriniformes; family Cobitidae; genus Paramisgurnus; species Paramisgurnus dabryanus. The sequence continues at coordinate 24,437,883 of NC_133357.1, forward strand.
TTGTTTCAAGTGAGCCCTGTTTTTCTCCATTAAAATTTAGCAAGCATGACTGGTTTAAAAGATCCGACAGGAATTCACTGTTAAATACCTGATTAAGTCATGTGACCTGTGATACACTACAAAGTGGGTAGCTACACTGAAATGTAACTTCAAAATCTACAGAGTAAAAATAATTTAAAATAGTTCAAGTACAGTCAAGCCATCCTTTTGAAGAACTAGTAAGCCACACACAAACTATTGACAAACAATGACTACATTGAAGCTATTTAACCTAACTTTATTCGTAATTATATAACCTAAAACATAGTATTTAAGTCAATATTTGGTAACGCTTTAGATTACAGCCCGGAAAGTACTGGGTAAGTACAGCGAATTTACAGCTTATGTTTCTGTAATTATAGTTTACTTATGAAGTACGTATGTGTAATTATAAGGGAACTGTCACGGTTCGATCCGTGTCATGTTTTGTGTTTGTCTCTGATCCTTGTCACCTGGACTTTCATTGACTGATTACATTAACTCATTACACCTGTTCCTTGTTTGATTGTCTGTGTATTTATACCCTTGTTTTCTGTCATTCACTCACCGGTTCATCGTCGCCTGTTACCTGTTGTGCTCTGTTTTGTTCCAGTTTTACCTGCCTGTTGGTTTGCTTGTGTTATGTTTGATGTTATTTATTTGAATAAATGTAATTTTGTCCGTAACCTAGTGATGGGCAGAGCGAGGCTTTGTGAAACACTGAAACAGTTGAATCAATTGTGTCGAGGCTTCGAAACATGGATCGAAACAGCCTCCATAGTGACACCTAATGGTCATTTGCACGTATTGCCATAGAGCAGCCTTGACAAGGTTTTAGACGAGCGCTGACAAATTGTATCCCACATGTTGTGTAATTGATATAAGTGATCAGGTGGGAGAGTGGATAGTGTCCTCGACTTTCGTGCAAAAGCCCTTTGGATCGAACCCCGGGAAACGCATTGTTATTACCGTCGTCACAATTAAGTTACATATTTTTTTGTTGTTGTTTTAACATCTGTTTGACAACTACATGAGCTTTTAGGCTCATCATTGTCAATAACTATAAGCTGGTCTATTTAATAAATAAATTGAATAGAGATAAATACCACATAAACAATAAGAAATTAATAAAATATATCAAGCCACCATGTCACATATAAATATCTGCTGTGTGTGGAAGGACTTAGCCTACTTCTTTTTTACAGATAGTTTCTCCAGCCTTTGAAAAACTCCTCTCACAAAAACCCACAAGGTCAATATGCGTTTATTTCACTTTTATACAGATGTGCGATTGTGTTGTCTGTTCCCGACCGTGCCAATCAAACAATGATTCGGCAGACCACACCTGATGAAACACTAGTGAAACACTTCGAGGCTTCGTTTGGTCATAGTCACGTGACATGGGTGTTTTGAATCACGCTTCGGATCAGTGTTTCGACACATCTGCGCTTCGGGATCTCGCAAAGCTTCGGAACGACTGTTTCGCGTCAGCCATCCCTACCGTAACCTGCATCTGCATCCTCCTTCGTGTTCCTCGCCTTTCATGCCGAATCCTGACAGATGAACCGGTCATACATGGATGCAGCGGGTTACGCAACGGTGGGGACAAGGTCAGTTCCCGTGACGGTTGAACCTTCTACGTCGGTTCCTGTAGCGGTCGAGCCTTCTGGGTGGATTCCTGTGTTGGTTGAGTCTTCCGAGTCGGCTCCTGTAATGGTCGAATCTTCTACGTCGGTTCCTGTTATGGTCGAACCTTCCAAGTCAGTTCTTCTAATGGTTGAACCTCCTGGGTCGATTCCTGTGATGGTTGAATCTTCGGTTCCCGCGATGGTCGAATCTTCTAAGCCGGTTCCCTCGGTGGTTGAACTCTCTGCCTGGCCCAAGATGGCCGAAGAAGAGCACTGTTTGGTCCAGTGATGGTCCGTTGTGGATGGACCCGCCCTGAACTTCCGCTCTGCCGGTTCCGCCTGGGCTTCTGAGCCCTCCGTCCCTCCCCCAGATCCGCCCACCTGGACTTGTGTTTTTGTGTCGTGGTGGAGTGTCTGGGAGCCACTCCTTATGGGGGGGCTTATGTCACGGTTCGATCCGTGTCATGTTTTGTGTTTGTCTCTGATCCTTGTCACCTGGACTTTCATTGACTGATTACATTAACTCATTACACCTGTTCCTTGTTTGATTGTCTGTGTATTTATACCCTTGTTTTCTGTCATTCACTCACCGGTTCATCGTCGCCTGTTACCTGTTGTGCTCTGTTTTGTTCCAGTTTTACCTGCCTGTTGGTTTGCTCGTGTTATGTTTGATGTTATTTATTTGAATAAATGTAATTTTGTCCGTAACCTGCATCTGCATCCTCCTTCGTGTTCCTCGCCTTTCATCCCGAATCCTGACAGGAACAATTTATAATATTTGGGGAATAAAGGGGTAACAATCAGGAAAAATACAAATAATATATGCAGTAAAGTACTGCGTAAGTACAGCGAATTTATAGCATACATTTCTGTTTTATAGTGTACTTCTAAAGTACATACATGTAATTTTAAGGGAACAATTTATAATATTTTCGGAGCAAAGGGGTAATAAGTGCCACTTTAATTTACAGCCCGCATATGTTGTATTTACTCTTTAACTACATGAAACAAGGGGGTAACAAGTGCCACTTTAATTTACAGCCCGCAGATGTTGTATTTACTCTGTAACTACGTGAAACAATGGGGTAACAAGTCCCACTTTAATTTACAGCCCGCAGATTCTGTACTTACTCTGTAACTACGTGAAACAAGGGGGTAAAATTTTTTGACTTAGACTGTAACAACACAAAACAGTAACTACAGAAAATACACTCTTAGAAAGGATGTGTTAATTTTTTACACATCTTTGTGTGTTAAGTTTTTAACACATTATGTGTAATTTTAACACACTATATATCATTTTGTGTTGATTTTGTGTTAAAATATAACACAAGTTGTGTTAAAATATAACACAAGTTGTGTTAAAGTATAACAAAACTTGTGTTAAAAGTAACACAAGTTGTGTTAAAAGAAACACAAAATGTGTTGTTTCCATAATAACACAGAGATGGGTGGATTTTGGGACAAGGCATTTAGGCTATGTTTACATTAATGCGTTTATCCTTTAAAACGCGTTACTTTTGCTACGTTTACGCCTTTCATCTACACTACATCACCGTTTTCGACCCTCATAAACGGATTCGTTCGCAAACGCTGAAGACCCTGTTTTAGTTTGAGAACTCAGACGTTGCTCTGAGTGTAAATGAACATAGACGGAGTCTTATGTAAACGAACAGCTGATGTTAACGTGACAGCGCATCATTTTCAAAGTAAAAATTATTTTATTCATGTAAATGTTGGTTTGTTACGGAGGTTTTGCCAAAAATAGTAAACATCTACCAACCAGCTATTATAAACGCTATATCGGATAGTTTTAACATGTATCCTTATAGATAATGTCTGTTTTATATGAATGTTTGAGTATTGTTGGGTTTAATGTGTTTATGTTTTGTTTAAATGTAGTTAGCTTATGAAAGATAGACTGTAATTTTAAATGCCATATAGGCGTTGCAAAGGCCAATATGAAGGGAGAATTGTAATGGGTCAGACATTATTTTCCAGTTTAATGTAAGTTTTGTTTGCTACTTTAAAATGAATTTCGTTTCAGATAATTTGTCTCTTAATTTTAATCGATGTTTTGTTGATAAGTTTTGTGAATATAAATTAATAAAAACAATAAACTCAACGTCATTAATATAATGCTCGTTTAGGCGCTTGGCTTTTAGCTATTTGTGTGTTGCTAGCGGAGGACGTGCACGGACCTCGCACACTTTTAAAAATTAATTCAATAAGCATTTCTGGTAAAGGCTAAAGCAATACTTCACTTCATACTATGTTTGATTGAAGTTTGAATTTGCTGATTTATTTTTGCTTCAAGTTCGCTACTGTTCAGTACTGTTCACTTGAATGCTTTCTTTTTAAATCATAAAGACCTTTCTGTTTAGTTATAAAATAAAAATTAACCTATTAATCATATTAATATGTTGTAGGGGGGAGCTAGAACAGTATAAGTGTTTATGTTTTGTTTAAATTTAGTTAGCTTACGAAAGATAGACTGTAATTTTAAATGCCATATAGGCGTTGTAAAGGCTAATATGAAGGGAGAATTGTAATGGGTCAGAAATTATTTTCCAGTTTAATGTAAGTTTTGTTTGCTACTTTAAAATGAATTTCGTTTCAGATAATTTGTCTCTTAATTTGAATCGATGTTTTGTTGATAAGTTTTGTGAATATAAATTAATAAAAACAATAAACTCATCGTCATTAATATATAATGCTCTTTTAGGCGTTGCGCTTTTAGCTATTTGTGTATTGCTAGCGGAGGACGTGCACGGACCTCGCACACTTTTAAAAATTAATGCAATAAGCATTTCTGGTAGGCTAAATTAATACTTCACCTCTTACTATGTTTGATAGAAGTTTGCATTTGCTAAAATTTATTTTTTGCTTCAAGTTCGCTACTGTTTAGTACTGTTCACTTGAATGCTTTCTTTTTAAATCATAAAGACATTTCTGTTTAGTTATAAAATAAAAATTAACCTATTAATCATATTAATATGTTGTAGGGGGTAGATAGAACAGTATAAGACTTTCCCAAACACATTTTTATAGGTTAAAAAATAGTGTCTGTTGTAGTGGCCGGCAAAGGATCTAGCTATAAATTTTTGTCAATATCGCACACCCCTAGGCTGCGTAAACGTGCAGGTAAGCTATTATTAGAGTAATAAGTTATTTTACACTTTTATGCGCATGCCCAGTTACATGATTGGTCATGTTTCATGCGTTTATGGTGGTGTATAGTGTGGATGAAGATTCTTTTTAAAATGCCAGTATAAACGAGGATCGTTTTCATTTTAAAATGCCGTTTTAAAACGCAAATGCTCTAATGTAAACATGGCCTTAGTGTGTCGTCCCAGAATCAACACTAATGTGTTGTTTTTAACACATTTGTTCTAAGAGTGTAGTTCTAGTTTTGCTTGCTTTGTTTTCACCAAAGTTGCCTTGCCTATTTTTAATTTTGCTTGATGACCCAACAAATTCCTGTACTCTTTTTTTTCATAAGGTAAGTAACCTTTATTGAAAATTCTAAATAAATTGTATCGTACTAATAAATAGCATAAACACATAAACTGAATTTTAAGTTTTGTTTAGTAATCTAAAATACTTACTGCATATATTATTTGTATTTTTCCTGGTTGTTACCCCTTTGTTCCCCAAATATTATAAATTGTTCCCTTATAATTACACGTACGTATAAGTATACTATAATTACAGAAACATACGCTGTAAATTCGCTGTACTTACGCAGTACTTTACTGCATATATTATTTGTTTTCCTGGTTGTTACCCCTTTATTCCCCAAATATTATAAATGGTTCCCTTATAATTACACGTACGTACTTCATAAGTAAACTATAATTACAGAAACATACGCTGTAAATTCGCTGTACTTACGTAGTACTTTCCGGGCTGTAATCTAAAGCGTTACCCAATATTTTGCTACAAAAAGGATGTTTATTGCTGGGCAGGGACACAACAGCCAATCTATTAATTTAAGATTCACTATTATTAGTTTTTGCTAAGATGGATTTTAAATAACTGGGTTTGATTATTGCATCATTTTACTTGGCTGTACGTGCATACAATGTAATAAGCATTCACTTTAAAAAATTAATCACAGCTTATTATATAAACACGCTGTTACATTACTGAAAAAAGTTACACAAGGCTGATTTGATACCATTACCAGAAAACCCAGATAATACCAGACTAAAAGGTTTAGAATGACCCCAAACCAGATCAGTAAATTGAATCAGCTATATCAATATTTAAATCCACAGCACTGATTACCAGGTTAACATACCAGCCAAGTCAATATGCATGCTCCCAACGGACTGCTGCTGTTTTAACACAGTAAAGCTGCTGCTGAATACCTAAAGCGTTCTGTTCCATTTCCTGCCAGCCTGCCTCTTCTGGCACAGGAGGAACACGATATTCCCCTCCTTCTTCTAGCTCCATCCACACATCACAGTCTACCGAAAATCCAGTGGAACTAAATTGGGAGTAAGGCTTTCATTTACCCCCAAGCAGCACCGGTACCAAAGCAGGCCTCTGGAGATAGACATACAATCAAAGAGAATGCAGGTGTGACCAGCTAAACTCAATACCGCAGCTCTGGAGTACTACAAAGGTGCAAATACTCAAATTTGTTTGGTAACCCCAAGGGCTGATCACAGCTTGACTCAGAGATTTTATACAATTGCAACACCAAAAGTGCATGTTTATTAAATTGGCATGTCAAGCTGTTTGATGTCCACAAGGCTATTAGGATTTTAAGCACTCTTCATCACAACTACAAGGCAATATTGAGTAATACATAGTTATGTGCAAATAACAGGCTTGGCGTCGTTTTCAAGTGGTCACATGGATCTAAAGAACAGGCTGCTGAAGAGAGATGAGTTTTGATCTTTTTCAATGAGTGAATACGCTACAAAATGGCAGAGTTTTGTGGTTGCGGCAGATTGTGGACGGTTGGGCGTCCATCACAGTTGGCATAAGGGTTATGTAATGAGTTTGGCTTTTGTCAGGAAAATGCTGACGCTGCATGTGGAGTTTTGCTTGGAGGGACTAAATCTGCCTTTTTGCTTTCTACACATTCGAAGGCCCCAGAGATATCATGGAGACTACACCTGTCAGTACAGTATGTCAGCGATTTTAACGTATCTAGCTAACATTCATTATGTTTAAAATAAAGTTCAAATTTGATTAGTGGCTTGATTGTAAACAACTTCCAAAACAATAAATGGTTTTAAAAAAGAATATTAGGCTGTTCTTTGTGTACACATATCTCTACAAGTACAATTTTGGGTGTAGCTTATTATTTGTGCCCCCTTCAAAAATTGCTCTAAGAAAATTTTATGTTTAATGCTCCCCCCCCCTCTTAGATGAAATTTACACCCATGCAATTGGTCTCAGGTGGCGCCTTGAAAAACGTAGTTATTTTAACTTTTTTGTCGCAGTGGCTTTGCAATAAAGAAATTTGGCATACATTAAAGCACAAAGTGTAAGTAATTGATGATGACAGCACATGAGCCTAGGAGACACTAAGCATTGAATGAAGCTGAATATTACAGCCAGCAATGAGTCAGTGTAAAATAAAGGAAAAATATTTCACCTACAGCGGTACTCGCACGCAAAATCAGAAATTTGCAATGATTGTGTTAGTTTAAATGAATCTAACTCAGTGTTACTGTCACAGTATAAGCATGAGTCTCATTTGAAAGGTAGAAGTTATATTTTATAGCAAAATATTTAAAGTTATTCATAAATCTGGACGTGCTTAATATGTCAATATCAGTTTCAAGCAATAAATCTTTGTATTTTGTTCTGGCTACTGCAGACAACCAGAGAATCACGAGACTTCCTTTAATTTTTTTGCAGAGTTTCTGTCAGAATTACATTTACATTTAGTTACAGTATCTAGCAGATGCTTTTATCCTAAGCTACTTAAAAAAGTAAGGATAGCACCAGGTGATATTTTGGAATATTGTCTCTTGTGTCAATGGTTGTAAAACTGGGGGACGGGAGATGGTGCCAATGGGGCTTTCGTTTTATAACATTTTATTAGATACATTAGTTTATCATTAATCCTATGAAATCAAACCTTAGAAAAATGTATATGTATAATTTAATATGTTTCATATTTCAAATTCTAAGTTTTATGTCATTAATTTTCTTTGGGGGTTGAAGGTATGCACCCTACACTGGGGAGAGGAGGGGGCACAATTTTGAGAACCACTGTCTTGTGTGATTCATCTATCTAAGGCCTCTACTTTACATTATCGATTAGGCAGAACAATTATTACAACAATTAAAACACTGCAGAAAGAGGTTTGCCTGTTGTCCTATGTCCCCGAAGCTTTTAAGATGGCAGTCATGAAGCCACTTATTAAAAAACAACTTTATTCAGGAGAATTAACTTCATTAAATCTACAGATTTAA